>NC_052135.2:6414362-6465695 GCF_016086655.4 Lepeophtheirus salmonis
AGCAGTTCCTAATGGTGGAAGAAGGGAAATGGAAAATTGTAACTCACGTTGACGATCACAATGCTGTAAATGCCTTTTGTGGGATTATGCATTCAATGTTTTAAAAAGTTTCATACACAGTAATGGTTTCAGATAATAATATATAGATACATTTCCATATATAGACTGTATTATAAATGCTAAAAAATAATTGTTGTTTTACTCATATTCTCCTAGCGGTCCCATACGGGACCATACTGTATCAGCTGAATTATAGAAGTTAAATTATTCAAAATGTTAAAAATATCCTACCAACATCAGTATTAAACAAATGTATAATTTTTTTCTATTTTGAAAAAAAAAATCGGGGAGAAAAGAATTTAAAGTTCTAAGCTAAAACGATTTACTGAAACCTATGATTATATAATAGGTAAATTTCTATTGTAAAAATTCCTCGTATATAACCTTGTTTGTTGCTTCTATCTATTTGATGTAAATATAATCAAACTTGCACCTTCTTTTGACACTCTTGAAAATGCAACATGTAATTGACCATGTGAAATACTGATTTTGGGTAAATATAATGCGAATTTTCAAATGTTTGACCCTGTGATTTATTTATTACCATTGTTATTAACTTCCCATGTTCCTTCTTCAACCTTAAATATAATGAAGATTATTGAAGATACATGCTAAGATTAACTCGCTTCTCTTCTTCATAATTCCCTTTTTTAATTTGTATTTAATATATATTCCTTTTTTGTTGCTAAGTGGGATATATATCACACATATGTAAATGATTTTAATTATATGGGATATGGTACAAAATTGGGAGGGGGAAGGGTTCAGAAACTTTTAGGGGTCACTGCTGGACTCAAAGTGGAAGTGAGTATCGAAGCCGGAGTAATTCTTTCCTATGTCTTTGCTGGATACATTGTGAAACATATGTGTATTTCCATCATCTTATGCTATCTTAATGAAACGTCATGACAGTTCTAGATCTCCTCTCACAAATTTTCTTCTAATACCATGTTGATTTTTGTTTTATCTTTTTGGATACTTAAAATACTTATGATTTTTTTTTGGAGATATAGTATTTAGTTCCGAATATTTATGAATAACTTAGATTCTAAGCATTTTGACTTTTGAGAAAATAGGTAACAAAATCCCTGAACCCTTGGGTGTTTGATGCACCTTAACCCTCTTATAATATTCATTCCATGTAGGATCAAAATCTATCTGTAACATTTTTATTAATCCTGGTGACCAATAAACGAACAAGCAGAGGTAAAAACAATACTTCCGTTCAATTTCATTGGTGGAATTAAAACACTTAAATGAAAAATTTAAAAATCCGGTAATCTACAAATTTATTCTATCAATTTTAAAAGGTAAACTTTAATATGTGAAAATAGTTCATGTTTAATTTATTACTAATTGTCTCTATTTGATATATATGTTGATTAATTAATTAGATTATTTGTAACATAAATTTTTGATTAGATTATAAAATATTTAAATTATTTTTTACCATTATTTATCAATGACATTGAGACTCTATTCAACCACTTTAAATAATCCGACTTTGATAATAAAACAGATATGATTCACCCTGTAGGATCTATTAGATACATAAACCAGATTCAGCGATGGTATAGAGTGCCATCAGCATGCCCAGAAAGGTGCTCCTTATCTTCGTTTTGGGGATTAAAACTAACAGCATAGAGCACGTGGGAACATTCCGGAGAAAACCCTCCCGCCATGAGCCAACTCTCAATTCAGGTACGAGACTTAAACCTTTCAAAAAGATGGTGCTCACTCTTACACATCCTAAATGATACAAAAGTGGTATAAAACTCATTTCTTTGGCTGTTGGATCAACAACTCCGAATTCAGTCAGAATTTGTATCCAATAGATTTTAAAACCTGGTCCATTTTAGAAGAAACGGTCTTCAAGAAGTCCCATCCTAATTTGGATGTACTGAAAGCCTACCTAATTAGGGAATGTATCAAATTCCCAAGGAAGATGCCTGTGCCTACTGCGATGTATTGCAAAATAGACTCAAGGCTGTAATATCTGAAAAAAGACGTCCAATATTCAATATTTTTTTAAATCTATTGCTATGATGTTCGATAGAATCTATACAAAATTTTGGGTGACTAATTATAGAAATACAAAGTTATATGCGATTATTTATTTTACAATATTTAAGGTAAGGTCCACCCTGTACAAGCTGAGTAATATGCCAAAAAGTGACCAATTTGAACCCTTCCTCTCAGTATTATTTTTTTCAGTTGTCAATTTTTTAATTACTTCTGGTTAAGCTGTGAACAATTTTCTTCCATTACACAACTCAAAAAAATCTAAATTGTTTTTCCCTTGGATTGAAATTGAGAAAGGGCAATTTAAATCCAAAATTAAGGCTTTTTATGCCTACGGAGTGCTTCTATTACACCTACATGATGTAATGTTATTTTTCAATATGGAATAAATAAATGAAAGATAATCCCATAAAATATAATTTGTATAGAATATAGCATACATACATGTTTTCCTATTCCAAAAATATTAAAATTATGTATCTATTCATTTTTTTAATTGAAGGAAGAAATGCATTTTTAAGGTAAAAAAATGATGAAAAATTAATTTTTTCTTTGTAAGTCTAATATATTCATCATTTTTGATAACAAATAAAAATCATAGATTGTTGTAAAGTAAAGACATACAATTTCATTTTTTTTAAAGAGCCCTCTAAGAAACTTTAAAAGTTATTTAAGAATTGTTGGTCTAAAAGATACTTTATAAAATAATAAGTGTAGGAAAAAGAAATCCATTGAGTTTAATGTATTTTTCCCCCCATTAATGTTTATCTCCTAGGCAATGAAAACAGTGTTTACATCACAGTTGGACTCCTATGTGTGGTGCATCTTTGATATCAAAATTATCAGAACGGAATCAACGAAACTAAAATACCACGTGATTGTCTACTACAGTATCAGGACCATAAACACTTAAACACTAGAGTCAATTACTTTTTTGAAAATAAAAGACTCGTCACTCAGGTTTTCTATAATTGTCTTTTTCGAGTAGATATTAAGGAGAGCGAAAACCAACATGTTATTCATACACGGAACATAGCCCTTAAATAAAAAGATAAGGTTGATTCATAAATAATTTGCGTTTACCATAAAAACTCGAACTCATAAATCTACAATCATATTAAATAGTCATTCAGGGATGCTGGGATAGCAGTGGTCTCTTAACTTTTTAAGATGGTTCAAGTGCTCTTCTTCGGTCATCTTCTTCATCATTCGCTAGACACAGCACAGAACCTCTTTAGGCTGTCAAAATTGTCTTCTTGGAGTAGATGATTGATCTTCCTGAATAAGAAACAGTCATTCAGGTTTATGAGATCTTTTCAGTAATTCACTCTGTTTTGTTCTTCTCCGACAGTTTGTGGGGTGTCTATCTAGATACTGCAGGTCAAAATCCACTGAACAGTTTTTACGGTAGACAAACATCTGCTGCAACTTTTCGTGTGCTCAGTAGAGGATTGGAGTCCATCAGGTTACAAACATGGGTGATGTTGTCGATTCTACATGTCTCTCATGTACATCTCGGAGGACCCTTCTTCTCTACGGCTCTAGTTCAGTTTTAAAAAGTATCCCGAGTAGGAAGTAGGCTAGATATAGCTTATAAAATAAAGATTCTCCATTGTACTGCGTTTAAATGACCAACTATTACATTTAACGGACTTGAGCTGTAACATTTAATACCCAAATAAAACAAACAATCCTTTGTGTGTGATTAAAACGATGAGGATATAATTTTTTTGCAAATGTTAAAGTTATGGAACTTGCAAATTATTTATGACTCAACCTAATATTTGTGAGAAAAAATATTACCTTTATAACAAATAATTATTATAATATATGAATAATATTTTGTTTACAAATTTGTATATATTAATTATTATCTTTTATAATACAATATCACAATAACAGCATTTAACCTGAAGCCATTTTTTTCGTAAAAAATATTTGAATCTATATATATTAATAATATTTATGCTGAACTAGATACTTTATAAGCAAATACTCTTTTTAGAAATGAAAGATCAACAACATATGTTACATACTCTTGCTTTAAATATATCCCTTATTCTATTTAACTTGAAAAACAGAGGCCTTATTCATACACAAACAAAATCCATAAATAAAAATTATTTTGTTTCATTGTCATTGTTTCTGGATTGGATTGTCTTTCATGAAATCCAAACATCCCTATTAAATTGACATTGAGTTTATTTTCATGAAAATTGGGCACACTTGATCCAAACATAAATATGAGCTAGTGTCTCAAAAAACATCCAAATTTGAGGGGGCTGGGTTATACGCACAGGTTGGTTAGACATGGAATGACACGAGACCATATTGTATGAAGTTAAATCTATCTTTTGATTGATTTTCTTAATTTCAAAAGCAACTTGAGTTTCAGTTTTAGCTAACATACAAATGTTCTTAACGAAAATATATACTCATGTGTCCATGACTACAAGCAGATAATTTGATTCATCATTGATTAAAAACAGTTAATATGTTAGTTTAGTTTTCATAGTTGAAATGATCATGGAACCAAAACTTTATTTCATTGTCTGATTCTTTAAAGGCAGCAGTCAATATCATACTTTAATTTATATTAATTGTCATTATTTTCCTTGTTATTTTCGATTACTGTACTAGTTTTTTTAGAGGATGAAATTTCAAGCCTCAAAACTGAAGAAAAAAATAAAATTTCTTTCTTTCCGAATAGATTATAACAGAGACACTGTAATCGAGTATTTTCACTGATATTAAAGACTGTATAATATATAAAATAATGACGCCATGTTGGAGGTATATTAGTTGAAATGTAACACGTGCGCTGAAAAGTCCAGGGCTCAACAAAGAAAATCCGTTTTTTTTTCTTTCAAAATTGGTTGTTTTTAAAAAATAATTATTTGTTATTATTCTTTTTTTATTTGTTTCATAAAGTGGAGTTTCTATAAGGCTTTTAAGCCCTTACTTAGCTTAAAAGGTATTTTTTCCTATCAAGAAGCATTGTAAAATTAAAATAAGAAATTGTCTTTAATCCATTGTTTATAAACAACAAAAGAAGCGTGCGTCGTCATACTTAGCACAATAACACACAAAATGAAGAACAAATTGTCTTGAAATTTTGACAGCTGTCTTTTGAAGCTGATATTAAATGACAATGGGGTGAATTAAAAAACCAACCCCATCTATGTTTTATGGCCTATACTCTTCAGTCTATGTCTTATATAGCTATAACACAAATGGAAAAGTATCCAAAAAATATTTAGGAAAAATTATCTAATGCTTTTAAAATTTATTTAAAAACCTATTATTTATCTAAATCAATGATTACCAATCTCTTCATCAATTTGGAGCCCTTCATACGTTTTTAATTTCTAACGGTATATTAGACATGTTGAACCAAATGTTTTATATTTTACTAATTTAATCTCGAATCCCTAAACGATGCACAGGGGAGTACAGAGTCCACATGAAGATACGGTTGGGAACCACTTAATTAGCTATTTATGCTTCTTTTAAGATTGCTTACTTCCAGTAGATGAAGTCAAGATATTAAAGTTATTCTTGTCTAAAAGATTTGAACGATCGAAACTTGGCGAGCTGTACAGGGTGGTACAGATAAATTGTGAAAATCTTAAAAGGCTTGTAGCGTTGGTAGATCTGGGCGACCTTGTAAAAGTCCATCTTTGCCATTGTACGGGTAATGGACTTCCTGAATGCCTCCACAGTCGAATGATACTTGGCATAGGCTTCATGCTCGACCTTCTTCCAAAATAGAAATCGTATGGGCTCAGGTACAGACTGTTTGCAGGCTAAAATTCCGGGCTCTAAAAGTGAATATATTTTGTGGCCACGACACCTTGCACTTTTTTGGGCTTGTGGGCTGGTGCACTGTCTCATTCGAAGGTTTCATTTCTTCCTTAAGCTACTCCATCCATCCAGGGAATGTAAATTAATAGTACAAAACCAGAACCAATGGTAGAGCTGGATTTACCTCAAAAATATTTACTTTTTCCCAAGGATTTCTCAGCTCCTTGAAGGGAGTTTTATTTATATTTTCCGAGTTATTTTCTCATCCTCTAAAACTACTTATTATCCCAAAATAGTGAATTTCCTCATTTAGAAGTATCCGGAGGTTGCCTTTGGTTCATATCCTCTGATTGATCATCATTACTATAAAATTAGATTTACCTTAGAATGTAGAAATGAAGAACTAGCGGAAAAGTCATATCTGTACTATAAAAACAATTCCTCAGATTTCAAAATACTTTACAAATGGGTAATGTCTATGATAAAATATTGTCCTTCATTGACAAAAAAAGAGAAAATGATTTCAATGGTGTTGTAATTGAGTCATTTGATAAATGCTTAAGATATCTAGTTTTTTATTCATAAACAAATATAATTTAATTATTCAGTTTTGGTTGATGAACGAATTTCAGAATGCTATCATCACTTATAAATGATATTTACAACTGATTTTAGGGAGAAACCTTCATGGAAACCTTCAATTGTTTTTAAAATTCATTTAAACTTGGATAACTAGATGTAACGATTTTTAATTTTATAAAATTTAGATTTTCATGGCTTGTTCTAGTCGGTTTACTTCCAGTACATGAAGTTTCTTTAAGACCATTTTAAAAATTTATCAATTTGTTAAAGGTAGCTAGTTTTTATTCATATAAAATTGGCTTATTTATGTTTTGTTGATGTACAATTCCAAAGTGGTAATATCACAAATAAATTACTCTGACAATTGATTCCATCAATCCTGAATTCTTAATTAATTAATATAATATGTCCATCTTTATTATCTTATTAACAATGCAAAGTTTATTCGTATGTCTGTATAAAAACAGTCACTGGGTGCACTGTATATAGTGCTCACTGATGTATATCATAAATATATTTTAATTTAAGAAATAACAATATAATTGTACTAATGAAATATTACAGGCGTGTGCATGTATACAAACAACTGTTTCTGTTTGTTGTTGGTATTACTTTCTTATGTATTCATTTAGATTATATGTTAAGATTTGAATTAAGTATAAACGTTAGCAATGAACTAACTCTCGCAGGCCTATCCTATGTAGCATACTGGGAGCACTAGTTTATTTATTCTTTATTATTTACAAATTCGTAGAAAACTGTGTCATACTCCAACTGCAAACATAAATTAATGAAAATGTAGACTCATTAATATGTATACATCATCATGGTTGGCTGGATGAATGATAAATGGATGAGGACATACATACAACATAGAACAACCACTAGTGAAATAAATGCATACGAGACCAATATGTTTTTTTATATGGTAAACCACATTCATTATGTATATAAATACGTTCGTGTATTGTACATGTGTGTTTTTTTCGTTTTTTGTAACTCCATAATTGAGCGCCTCTAATAGAAATGAAGGGGAAATAATACGCGGTTGGAGCTAATTGCTTATGTGTGTTACTTTATTTCTCCATTTTCTTTCTTTTTTTACCTCCCCACTAATGAAAAGAATTAAAGAGGAAGAAAGCCCTTTTCCCTTTTTGAATATATATCCCTTGTTGAATATATTCGAAAAAACAAAACAATCTATATGGCCTTAAGTATCTTATTTGGCTTACATTAGATTTGACATCCTCTGTTTGAGTAGTTTGATAATTTTTGGGCTCATATATAATTCTATTTTACAACCAATACTATTTTTTATATTGATCTTTATTCGTATCATAGATGTATACATACAGATAAAATAATATAAATACCACGGAAAACTGTTTTTAAACTAGTCATTAATCGAGATAAATCTTACAGTTTGTTTTGAAAATGTCAATGGCATGATCCATGGAATTACCAGCCGTCCTTGGCATTTTTAAAGAAAAATCGCAATATCTAGCTGGGGAGGACACAAATTTTTGCTCTTCAGTTTTTTCTATGAATTCATTCTCCATATTCCAAATTAATTGACTATAAGAGCTTTGGCTATCAAAAGAGCAAAATATATCGCTTAATTTTCAGACCTCTTTTGTCTCGGTTTTTCCCCCATCCACATTAAGAGTTACAAATTCAAGTAAAAAGGGAACTAAAGAATATTCGACATAAACAGGCAAAATAACGTTAAAAAACTTTCCATTACAGTCGGTCAAAATCTGGAATGAAAACGTAAATTTTCTTGCTTCGACAATTCTACACAAAGAATCTCCTATCGTGTTAGCTCAAGACTCCGGTAGTTTCAATTTTCTTTTTGACATATCTTGATATATTAGCATTTTAAGTAGAAATTATCATCTTTAAGTGCAATTTTTTGCATAATAAGATTTTTTTCCAAACTAATCATCCAATTTTAATAAAAACTAATGTCAAATGAAAGCTTAATAAAGAACAAACATTATTATTATTCAGTATAGTCGCCTTTGGCGTCAATAACGACATCAGCTGGACCTAAGGTACGGGAGCGGTTCTTGACGACAGTCTCCTTTGGCAGATTCCGGGATTCCTCCTGGACATCAGCTTGGATTTTGTGTTGTGAGAGTTTTGTGGGGGTGTGTCGGAAAAACAATGGATTTAATATTACTACACCTAATATTACAAATCTAATTTTAGAGATGTTATTTGTACAAAAATCATTTATTTATGTAACTTATAATCAACAAAAACACTCAGTTAATTACTTAGAAATCGTTACTGAAAGGTTTTTTGTGACGCTTCAGTTCAATTGGCATACCAATGAATATAGCAAATCAGTTGAAGGACATCCGTAACACTTTTTATTGGATCAAAAAACGTACTAAGGATCCGGGCTGGATATGGTGGAGAGCCGAAATCAACATTGTGATGCTTAAACGTGCAATTACGGAGAAACTATTCGTGAGTGCACGCATCAAATAACTTAGGCGTTGCACCCTGCAAAGGTGGGTATGAAAGGAGGATGGTAAGTCATTTGTGAGGCCGGAGAGACCACTTTTTGCTCCATCCATTAAAGAACGCCATCGTTGACGTTACCAAGGACTTGTTAACAACTTCAAGTCATCATCAGGATAAGTAGTGATCTTTTCTGATGAAAAAACGTGGATATTCGATCCAGTGCCCAACAAATGAGACGATATGTACTTGATTATATATGGGAAAATGATCGAATTGGCCTCCACTCTAACTACCACTATAATTCCCGCAAGTTTCATATTACCGGGATTTGTAGCCTCAAATAGGCATGTCATACAACTAATCTAGTTGCCTAAAGGTTGCCGCCAGAAATTACGTTTTGTAATAGGATGGGTCCTCCGCTGACACGTCTAAGACCATCCGGCTGGAGGAAATGTACATTCTTGGACCAAATATTTGACCCATACCTCAATCTCCTGGAAAAAGTTTTTTGGCCACATATCCAGTACAAGGCCTTTAGACAACACCATCAGAATATGAATGTTATGAAGCAGGCTGTTAGATGTTAGTGGCAAAGCTTCAGCAAAGAGTCCATTGTTTGTACTTGCAAGAGGCCGTTGTTGAGGTCGAAGGGGGATAAACTGAATAAATTTTTTTAAATCAATGCAAATATTATAATTTTTGTTGAATATATCAAAATTGATCAATGGACAAAGAAGTTGATATCTATATTTTTAAAATAAAGTTTCACTCCTAGGTATTTATAATAACATCAACTCTTCCTTCCTTCAATCTAAAAGGTTGTTCAATTCAGGTAAATAGGTCATTTCATTATGTGACCATAAAATATAATTTGAGTATTCAGTGAGTTGATAAAATGTGACTGAATTGAGTGACATATCTCTCCTTTTCCAAAAAAAAAAAAAAAAAAGTACTGCTAATTGTTGTGAAAAAGTATTTAAAAAGTAAAATTGACTATATACAGGGAGCGGGGATCAAATTGTCGCCAAAATATTTTTCTACAAAAAACAACACAAAATATACATTTTTGAACTTTTTTATTGAAAATCAAAACTATGACGAGCATATAGGTATAGAGTAGCCATTCATTCGATATAATCACCGTTGGCATCAATAACGGTCTCTGAACCGGCCGCAGGCTCTTCTGTCCATCTCATTGTCCATGTTGCCGAATACCTCCTTGATGGAGTCCATCAGGCTGGCCTTGGTGCTATGGGGATGTCTGTTGGTATGTCTCTCGACATAGCCCCAGACAAAATAGTCCAAAGGATTAAGGTCGGGAGAGTTAGGAGGCCACAAATCCTTGGTTACGACGTCATAAAAGTTCTCAGTTAACCACTGCATGGAGATTTTGGACACATGGCAGGGTGCTGAGTCCTGTTGCCACACCCAGGGCCTGTCTCCGGCCTTCATGGACCTGGTAGAATCATCCTCTACCATCTTCTTCACCTTGTGGTCAGGGTTGGTGTCCCTGACCTTCCTGTCGGCGCCCTCCTCCTTGGGTGCCCTCTTTATGGTGGCATCAACATCCCAGGTGTCCTCTAGCTTCTTACCGATACGCTGAACAGTACGTAAATTCACTCCTAAGGTTGAAGCAATCGTTGAATTGGAGATTTCACCTCTATTATTAACCAATGCCATGACTACGGCGGACCTCGGAAGCTCCTCGTTCCACTTATAGCTCTTTATCTCCTCATATGATGACGGTATGATGCTAACTGAACTACGTATCGTCAGCTGACGAGAATAGCTTTCCTATTTGTTAACTGGTTTTTTATGTGATAATGTTGTCTTCAAGTTATCAAGGTTTAAAATAGGCGACAATTTGATCCCCGCTCCCTGTATATATAGCCATATAGCGAGTACAAAATAATTCCTTTATTGACCTTTATTGTGTTTATGAAAACCGGGCATGCTGTGTTTAATGCTATATAATGCATATCATATACCAATACAGTATTAAGAAAAGATGGTTGTATACATACAGGGAGCACTGTATAAAATAAATGATATCTCGCACGCGTTTCGTTTAATTCATATTAAAAAAAAAGAAAAGGGAAGTCCTTCATATTAAATTCAAAAAAATGAATTTGAGCTTTAGCAAGGATCTAAAGTACTCCATGGCTCATACAATCATATTAATTTTTTTTTCCTCAAGCTATGATTAACATTTTGTTATTCTTGAGGAGAGCCTGTCTTAAGAATTGAGTGAGGCTCTACGTGTGAGTGTGCTCATAAAAAACGGAGAGTAAAACCAAGGATTTTTTGAATTGTTATCTTCTATAATATAACAGAAAAATTATCTGTTCGTAGAGCCCCAATAACTCAAGGCAATGCTGGATACTGTTTGTTAAAGAATTGATTCCTGTTTACCATAGTATATATGTACATACATGATAAAATAATACAAATATGTGTACATTACAAAACTATGCTTACATACAGTAAAGAACACGAGCACACAATGGGGTATATGTGCTACAACAGCAGAAGTTGATCTTAAGTCGTACTTAATTTTATGGTTATTATCAATAGTTTGTTTAATACTTTTGTACATTTAATAAATTTACGATGATCTTCATCCTCTTGATATCAGAACAACTAATCATTTTTTTTTCTTTCGCTTTGGTTTGGCAACCAAATACAATTTTTTATTATTACTGTCAGTACACCATATATGAAATGAAGAACTTTGCATTTTGATCAATATATTATTAGTCCATCGTAAACCAAAGCAATGATAGGCAAGTATAATAAACGATTAAAGAGATATGAGTTAGATCAACAAAACTTAGATCTTACAACAACATTTTTTTCTTTGTTATGAAAAAAAAATAATAATAATAGAATTAGAACACCTTTAATTTAAAAAAAAACAACAACTTTAGAGTGAAAAATCCAAGGACTAATGGTGTGGGTGATAAAAATCATAACTTCATTTATATAGAAGTAATATAAAAAATGGACAGAAATACTATATGAAAAAAGTTAAGACTTTTATTAATCATGCAATTACTTCTAATTCCGTAAGTTTTTTACTCTATAGTTAAAAAAAAAATTTACAAGGAACCTAGCTTTATAAAAAGAAAACTTTAAAAAAAATCATGACAATAAACTTTGAAAAATGTAAGATAAAAAAATATATTCATAGTCAACTTTTTTATTCATAACATGTCAAAGAAAGTATATATTTTGTTAATTTGTCTGATAGCTTTTTAATCATGTATTATATGTTCCTATTATTGCTTTGGTTTATGATATATCTTTAAATAAAAATTCATCGAAATGCTATTTTATTCATCCTTAAGGCCTCATATCTCAGAGTTGGAGTGAGTTAGAGCTACAAATTTTCATTTATATACCGATCTTCTGTTAATAATACTATATACAAAATTTTAGTCAAATCTGTGTGAATTACCCATATAACATATATAAATATTGATATTTATTTGGGAAATTTTTCACAACTGTGTTTCACATCTTTAATTATATAGTATTTCATCATTGGATAGACGCAAGTCATCACCGGCGTCTTACACTAAATATATTTTATAATATATGACTTTCAAAACTCGTACATGGATATCTATAGGGTTTTATGTTTTGTTAAGACTAGTGAGTATACCTGCAATTGCTATCTGGTTCATTTTTTCAACTACTTTTTATTGGCAATAAATAATAAGAAGTATTGATAGAAGGATCAAGGCACTAATAAATAATATTGTTGTGTCAATCCAGTCTTAAGATCGGTCTTTCAGTCTTTAGGTCGGGTCCTTAAGACTGCCACTACTACTGGAACTGATTAAAAAAAGAATAAATAAAGTTTAGTGACGTAATCATGGAGCAAACTTTATAATTTTTAGGACTGATATACAGGACTTAACTGTATAAGACTCCAGTTTTCAGTCCTAAAGAAGGACATACACAACACCACTAAATACCAACTGTTACTTTTTTTTTACTTTCTTTTCCTGAGTCTCAATATTTATTGTAATTCCGTTTATTTATAATGTCGACTCCTTACCTCAGGCTTAGGTGCATCTGAATTATCTGTCATACCAGCAGGATTCATATGTGAATGAGGAGAACACTGCAAAATTGAGGACTTGCTTCTGACCCCCTCTGAATCAGAGCGTGAGGTTCCTGTGTTGGTTGTATTTGTAGGCGGAGTTGAGGATTCCTTAATCATGTGAAAGGATGTGATCCGTGCCGTATGACAAAGCACAACATTTTTCAAACTGACGGGATTGACTGGAAGAGTGGTTGAGGTGGAGGGTTCATCTGTGAATCCTGGATGATTTCGATCAATTGGTCTTTTTGCACGGTTGACTCGAGGTCCCCGGATTCCACCTCCTATCATCATCTTGAGAATCCTTTCTTTGAGGAATCTGCAATAAGATTTTTCGATAATGATTAAAGTAGGAAGTATCATAGAGGCCTCAAAGCATACACATATTTAATATGAATGTATCTATATTATCAGCACTCAAATAAGCGTATGCAATTAATTAATCAACACATGCAAGTTAATCTACCGAGTAACAAATCAAATTGTATTTTAAAACGATGCAGAGAAAGCAAAAAACAACAATGAATTTGATCAGAGCCATAGCAATAACTTATACCTTCTGATAAATATGAATTCGAAGCAATTTTGAATCCTTATACAAATAACAGAGTCCCTTATATTGTAGCAGTCTACTTTTTTTTTCTTTTAAAATATATGTTGAATAAAAAAATCCATTAAAAAGTCGCCAAGAATATCCTTCAAAAGCTTTCTAAATTCAATATTTTCTATATATATATAATATTTTTAAGAAATTCAGTTATCTTTTTTTGAAGCCTATTACATCTTTTGGATCATGGCCAATCATTATTCAAGTCCTATTGTTTATACACAAAGAAATATGTATTAGTATTCGACAACACCATGTAAAGGATATATATTATATTTACTACATATTAAGGTAATGCCTTTTCTACAATCTTATACTACTAAATTGTTTTTGGAATTAATTTTTGTAGAATTTTAAAGAAATCCAATTTTAAGTGATTTGAGAATAAAATGTCACGCATATAATTATTTCAAATTTATATTGTTATCTTATATTTATAGTATTGGTTGGATGGTGCTAGGAAAATTGCTCCATGAGTACAATTGCCTGAAGTAAAATGAACCGACGTGTAATATTGTCACCAAAAGCTTTTGACATACGAAGTTACTTATAACTAAACCTATGAAACTCTTGAAATTGCCTGAAATCAACGAAGTTTTGTCTACAGGACAATATATTATTTGAAAATGTAATTGTGTTATTTACTTATATCATTAAAAGTCTTTATTTACAATATTAAGGGTGAAACTGTACTTTTTTTTTGCCCTTTTGAATAATGTTTGATTGAAAATAATAGAAGTTGGTTAAAATTCATATTTATCCTTGACCTTTGACAAAAACAATCTCATCTCTTTTTTCCTTTAGAAATTCATAGAGGAGTCAAGTTTTACCATTATATTTTGGAGTTAAAAAAATACGTAGTATGAAAAAAACTAATCTGAATATCTTTAGTAGGCTTTTGTTCAAAAGCCTACTTAGCTGAACATTTTCTGTATTTCCAAAAATTTGTGAAAGTATTTATTTGATTTTAAACAAAAGATATGGATTGTAACATACAAATGGCCTTTAAAAAAAAAAAGTCCCTGTGAAATGATTTAGAGGTTATCTTTTAACTTTTATGCGATCCACAACGGAGAATTTTCTTAGTATCACTTTTGTATATGTACAATAAATTATAATTATTTTAATATAAACTTAAGAATCATATAAGTACAAAATAAAATCCAAATCCTTAGACCCTTCAAGAATCCAAATTAAACTCATCGTATAAAATCAAAATCTGCGATTAGCTATATTTTTATGAATAAAATCTGTACAAATCTTGTAAAAATGAACATATTTAGTTCAGAGAGGTAACAAGATATTATATTTACACTTTTGATCAGGTTTTAATGACCCATATTAGAGAAAAATTTCTCTAATACACTACTGAGCATGGTGATAATATTAAATACATTCAAATATGTATCAAGGAAAATGCTATTTTTCAGATGAAAAGTTGACTAAATCCCAAGTATACAAAAAAAACCCGCAATTTTTGGGGTACTTACGTAGATAAGTCATTTTAAAAGTCCCCATGTCGAAGAAACCAGACCTCGATTAAATACTTTTTTTGACAGATTATCTAGGATTTTTAGCTTATCTTTCAGAAAAAGAACTTTTGGGGTGGAATTCATGATAAGTACCCGTATCGATCGAAACGCAATGTGAAATGAATTTTAAATGAAAAATTTAGCATAAAAATGTGGGCGGTAGCTTACATATTGTACCTATAAGTACAAAAAAAATTGTACTTCATGGGAAGAATTCATTTGCATGAATTCTTATGATGTTGCATACAAAAAAAAAAAAAAAAAAAAAAAAGGAAGAAAAAGTTGAATTGATGCAGATTTTTTACTTTGCATTTCTTCCATGCAAAGTATTGTTTATTCTTAAAGATTGAACCTTCACTATATGCGTATTTTTACTATATCCATATTTTAGTGTACCTTTAAAAATAATTTAAATATGTAAAGAAACAAAAGGAGAAGGAGAGTTAGGGCTCCTGCGATATTTGTTGTGAAACTACCAAGTCAAAATAAAATTTATTTATTCTGGTCCTTCAAAAACAAACTTATAGATTGCATATATGCTAAAATATAACACTAATATTTTATGTATATATTCATATCAACGAGGAGAGACTCTAATTCCTCCATGGGTAGAGTGTGATGCTCTGGAAAGTACAAGGATGGAAGAATGGGATATTCGGTTGAACACAGGCTAAAATAAAATTTTAGCCTTCAGGGATGGCGTCTATTTGAATGCTGTTTTTTAAATCGATGCTACGATTATATAGAGTATTTTAGGGTATTGTTTTGGTTTTATAAATTGTTATTGTAACATAGATAAGTATATATCTTACTCTTAAGGGTTTACAATGTTACAAGTGTTGCTAAATTTGATTGGGCTTTTCATGGATTTAGAGGGAAGTAGCTATCCCTTTGACGTTTTCTTAAGGTATGTAGCCATAAAAAATAAAAGACATTTATAGTAAATTATGCTAGTTTTTTTATATTGAATTTTGATCAAATAAAGATAATTTGTGTAATCTGTAATATCAGTTCAACTATTAACATTACAGGATATTATTTAAAAAAAAGTATATAAAGCTCCTAATATAATATTAAATTTGTATGATCCAAGGCTTAAAACGTTAGTTTTTTCACAATTAGTTATATGTAGTATTTTTTAAAAGTCTGAAAAGAGAAGATCCCTGACATTCTCTGGAGATTCTTTTTCTTTCTTCTCCAAATGATAACCCTTGTGCCTACAATATACTTAAATACCCAGTTTTTAAAAGAATTGAAAGCTTACCCATATGAACAATATATATATAATGTAAAAGAGAAAGTCGAATAAATGAAAGTCACTACATATTTCCACAACTTTTAGTTTTAATTATTCTTTAAGTTTAGAAAGTGACGTTAATAAGGGTTACAATACTTGATACGAGTGCATATTCATTCAAATATATCCGACCAGGACATGACTAGTAAAATAAACAAGTCATGCTAGTGTAAGATAGCCTGTATCTATCCCATTTTGCTAAGTAATTCTACGACTTAAAGAACAAGTCCTGATAGGTGTTTAAGCATCCCCAGTAATCAAACTAGTTTAAACATTAAATGTCTCCATGAATAATTATTGTGTTGAACTTTTTTTTTATTAATCACGCCCACGATAATTTAAATAATATCGTAATCTATTCTTCTTTAGATATGAAGTACTTTAATCATTGTTATTTGTAGCAAAAATTCATGGGATTAATGAAAAAATAGCAAGCTTGAAAGCGTAGAGGATACTTTTTTTTATAGACATACTTTTTTTGGAACAAGGTACTTTTGCCTTAGAACATTCCAACAGAAAACAACCATTAAATGGGTTTTATAGAAATAAACATTACACATTTTGAGAAAAGAATTCCAAACAAAAAACACCAATTTCAACCAAAAATAAACACTATTGACCAATAAAACTAATTTATAAATATATTAAGGGAAAATATCCTTAACAGTAAATGACATATTGGCGAAAAGCTTTGATGTAAAATAGCTTAAGGCGAAAGTAATAGGCCCCCTGTTTTATGTTATTACATTTCATACTAGAATTGTCGGGGAATACGTGTACTTATGGATCAATTTTTGCTTTAAAAATATAATTTTATTAGACTATGGTGTTGACATATGTAAAATATCTTGGAATTTCGACACTAATAGGATAAATACTTCATATACAAAGACAATGTTTAGTTCAACTCATTAGTATTACCCTGTGTCAACGTTCCATACGTCGAATAGACATTGAACAAAATATTATGGATAATTTTTAAGCAAAGATATGTATCCTTCTTTTTGTACTCCCAAGACATACCTCATTTTTAATCAAAAATGCCTCTTTACCTCTGTACTAGAGCCCAAATATGTAGCTTGTTTGTACATTTATGTATATGTAAATAACTTAGAAAAATGTATATTTGTTAGAGATGTTATTTCATAACGTAGTACAAACAAATATCTGATGAAAATAAAGTCCAACAAAGGAGTTTTTATGTTTGTATTTCCTCAAAAAACAAAAAAGTTTTGCCATTACCTCAACTCAGTCATATGGGATAATTTTTATGGTTAAAAAAGACTTTTTCATAAATAAAAAAAAAAAGAAAGAAGAAGAAACAGAAAAAAATCAGGTATCTTTTCTCCTTTTTTATTAATCGTGCTTTTTTTAGCTTTTCTTTACCCTAAAGAAATACGCCAGCTCTGGTTTTTACTATAATATATGTCATACACACGGTGTGCATCTATTAAGATGAGAGTAAAATGAAATATAACTTTGACATACTTAAGTTCATTAATTAATAATAATTATAAAAATATATATTTAGGTTATATACAGGGTGTGCAAGCTATCTGTGCTGTGAAAGTGGTTTTTTTAATTGCAATTTTCTCTCCAACTAGTTATAAAATTTAAAAAATAACACCAAATTCTGGAAGCATAATGGTTTCTAATTTTTTCCATTAAATAAAATCACCTCTATACTCAATTACAGTCTCTATAAGAGATCAAAAGCGCGAGCAGCCTTTTCTACTTGCTCCCTTGACAAATCCTTTAATTTCTTCTTGATCCTACTCATAAGTTCGTAATTAGTGTTGCAGGGGGTTGAGTTGGTGTGTCGTTCGATTGGACCCCACACAAAAAAATACATCAGATTCAGATCCAGCAAGTTTGGAGGGCAAAAGTCCAGCGAGATGAAGTCGTCAAAATTGTCTTGGACCCATTTGAAACAAACAAAAGCAACAAAAAATCAAGTGGCTAAGTGCCTGCGTTTGCCTAAGAGAGTGCGCCAAAGTGACGGCTTAGATAGCTTACGCATCCCCTTCATTAATAATTAGTTATTAACTATATCCCCTTCCACTGTAACGCATTTATCCAAACGAGACCGGAAACTATGGCAATCACGGATGTTTTCTTCCGGATCAATTCAGGCTCATTTAAGTGGAATAGAGACCTTCATGCTTCATCCTTTGAATGACGTGGATAATACTAGCCCTCCTCTTGACAACACTTCAAAAATGATAATCCAGAACCCAAATCTGGTAAAAATGGAGGTCATTTATTCTTATCCCAGAATCTGTTTTTTCTCATAACCTCCCGATACTATCTTTAGGTGGCATTGGAGGTGAAACAGAGGGCTCCATCTTATGGTCATATATAACTCCCACCAGGATAGATCTTCTGACGGCAGGTTGTCTTCTCATGGACTCTAAGTTCCCAGTTTTAGACTTTATGGAAATCGTAGGAAGAAAATCCACCCGCTCGGTGATAATTTCTTGCAAATCGGGATGAGTACGATTTCTCCAAGAGAACATTTAACACCTCACATTTCCCAGCCCGAAATCCCGTTAGATTCGAAAAGTTATGGTTTCTGAAACGACGACTACATCATTCATCGTCTCAAAATCGACATGCGTGCAAATTAAATGAAGGACTGTTTGTCTTTGGTGTTATTGCTTTGATACCTTTATGCAAAGCTCTATAAAAGACGCTTAGATTAACGCAAAAAAAAAATATATATATATATGTGTAGGGAATAGATAATCTTTTATTTATGCTATGGATGTACTGTAACTTTATGATCCGCACCCTGTACATATATTTAAAAAATCCAAGCCACTTGAAGCAATCAAAGTCAGCAATTTTTTCAATTCTCTTCTCGTTCTTTTTTATATTGTTGCTCGTTTAAATATATTTATCGAAAATGACTATTTTTGCCCATTTTGTAGAGCTTCTCATTAGTCTAGACAATTTGTATACTTATATTCCATTGATGATCCCTCGGAATGTTCATATTTACATATACTGAGTGAGCATACCAAGTGATCCACTTAAATCTTAACACTTTGAATTTTAAAATTCAACAAGATATAATTACTTAATTAACTATATAATTAATGTTGCTACCCTTAGCGGCAATGATGGCTTCCAGGCGGCGGCTGAAGTCCTAGCACCTGCTGCAGATGTAGTCATCTGTCATGGTGTCCCATTGCTGACAGACAGTGGCTTTGAGGGCCTTGTTGTTTGGATGACGGAATGCACACAAAATGTGTAATCAAGGGGATTGTCATCAAAGCTGTAGGTGGGGAAATTGTCAAAAAAGAGTTCAAAGGAGTTTTGTAGGGGAGTAGATGGGTGTCTTTCATTGTTGGTGTCAGAAGGGGCCTCTCCACCCTCGTAAAGCTCTTTACAACTACTTTTCTGATAGGTCTCTGAACAGACTAGTGTGAAACCCAAATTGACTTGAGGGGATTGACATGCCCTGTTTTTTAACTCCTCAGGGTCCAGTTAGGCCTTTTTGGCAGAGGATTTCATCTCCGACTTTTCAGACTTGCTGACGGAGTATTGGGTGGTCCTGGAGACCCCCAACTGCTTGGAGTGCACGAATGGAAATTCATTAATATCGTTCAACTGGCATCTTCTCGATTTGTACGTCAGCTGGAGAGATCAAATTTGTTTGGTTTTGTAACTAATTGTTTATACGTTAATATATCGATATCAGAATTAATTTCAATCCCTCAATTCTAAAATTATCGATTTATTCAGTGTTCAAATTTCATTGTACCACTTGGTAAAAGGAATTATGTTCTTTGTACTTATGACATAGAAGAGGCTTAATGAAGCTGATTAACCTTTGTTTAAATTATAGAGCAGTTTTTACCATTCTCTATAAAAAAAATTGTAATTTTTATTTCTTAATTCTATTAATATTGTTTTTTTCCCCTATCTCATAAAATATATAAACGTATAAAAATAACTATATACGAGATACAAGTATTCAGTGTGTATATAAAAGAGTGTATATATTTTTGCTTGATGTAGGGGAGAGAAAAAAAAATAGGGAAAAAAAGTTTCTGTTTGAGAGATTTACTTTATGGGGATCAAATATGTAAATAAATAAATTTATATTATATAATACATTCTTTTAATTATCTCCAAATTTGTTTGATACATAAAGGGCTGATTAAATAGCTTCTTTCTTAGAGGGACTGGAAAAAAGTTTAATTAGGCTTTAAAGGTATTTAGATGGAGTCCACTGTATTATCATGGAAGGTATGAAACTCGTGTGTATTTTGTAGCTCTTCCGTTTTTTGGAGTTGTGAATCAGAAGAATTAACTTTCCTTTCATTAGTTGTTGACATTATTACTTAACCCCTAATCTGTGAACTTCATTTTCTATTACATTCAATGTTATTCAAAACCTGACTGAACATGAAAAGACGTAGAGTAACACTGAGGATTTGTTGCATAGTTATAATAGTTAGTCATGTAAATCGTGTAAGTTATTAGTAGGCCCGTTTTTTAATAATTGGAATTGGTAATCTGAAGAATGTAGTTTATTTTCCTAAGCAGTTGTCTTCATTATTTAATTCCAGAGTGGTGGCTTCCTTTCCTAAGTAGATTCAATTATAATTTTCGAATTGACTTTGGAATAATTCTTGCAATATCCATTTTTATTTCAGTCTCACCCTCCTCCCTCGTCACAGAGGATTGTAGCTGACCTTTTCCAAAGCATTCTTCAAATTGTCTGGGTTATAAAATTGATTTTTGTTTTTACACACACGATTTTCATCACTAATAATTGTTAGTGGACTTGGTAGAATTCAAGAACAGCATCAGAGTCATCCAAAACAGTTCATTCTCTGCTCAAATTGTTAGATTTTGATTCATGTTGATTTTCTGTGTTATTTTTAACATTCCCAAAATACACACTTTTTTCAATGTATCTCTCGATGTTTGTGGGAAAAAAAAAAATCTAAATCCGTAATCGAATCAAAACTATTGGACTTCTATTTATTTCATAGTTGAAAGGATATTGATAGATTAGCAGCAACTTACAAAAAGCTTCAACACTATTTTTGTTCCGATATGTCGTGAGTCAACATAAAAACAATCAATAACAAAGTAAAGAAGATGAGAAAATCCAAATTAATTTTTTACTACTTATATATATGTATATAGTCCCATGTTTCATATACTAGTCTCTGTTAGTTATAGGTAGGTTTGTACTCAAATTGGTGGAATGAAATTAGATACCCAAGAATTTTAGCTGTAGTTTAAAACTTTATTTGATTTAAAAAACAAATATTAACCCCGATATTGTAATTGAAACAAATTTCTCAATTTCTTTTTCTTTTATTGTGATAATTGATTTTGGATAACTTAAGTGCAATTTTCGACCCAGTTTGTTGATGGAAATGCACGATAATTCGTTAAAGAATGCAAAAGTAATCCTTACTCAATTTTAAGAAAAAATATTTTATCTTACTTTTTTGTTGACGGGACACTGGGCAGTGAATACAATTTGGTCTTTCCACATAGGTAAAAGAAAAAGACACATAATTAACTGGTAATTGCTCGGACATTTTTGAAATTTCTTGAAAAACAAAAAACAACATCTAATTGTAGCTTTTTGTCAGCTCTTTTGAATAGCGCCAAGTAGAAAATTGTCAGACTTTTAGAAATGAGGCTAGATGGCCTGAAAGAGGATTTGACATTTTTGAGTGCTCAACCTTTATATCATATACCTATTTTTGCTCTCTTATGTACTACATATATCATTCATAATTCAAATGTATCTTCATTTTATCTTCAGATTTGAATAGAATATAAACACTTGTATGAAAAAATGAATTAACTATCGACGGCGTTTTGTACTTTCCATACTGGGATCACAGTTTTTTTTTGTTTGTTAGTGAGCGTTCTAGAGAATAAAGTACTCATCAGTCATCCCATCATTTCTATACATATGAATGGATATAAGTATTGAGTAGTTACATGTGAGTGTGCTCGTGAAAAACGGAGAGTAACACTGAGGATTTCTTGGGGAGTTATTAGGGCAAAATTGTTTTTTTAGGGGACACCTAATTACTGTATCTCAATTTGTTGAAAAGTTAGAGTTGATTTTGTATTTTGAACCAGGGAACTTGATCACTCAAAATGTAAGGGCTTTTTCTGTGATCATATATATTAACTAGCCTTCCTACAAAAATTGATCAAAATCCATCTGTAATTTTTGGCGTAATCTTATTGACTAACAAACAAAGAGATGCAAAAACATCATTGAAGGAAGTAAACACATTTTACAGAACACCTATATATGAATACATAAGAATAGGGGAAAGACTTATGGTATGTAGTTGAACATTGTGGAAAGCTCCGTATCTATCTCTAAATACATCTATTCTATTTCATAATCATTTATTTTACTGAGAAATATTCTACGCTCATCAATAATATCTAATTGTAACTCGATAAATAAAATACTCAATAAAATACATAAATAATATTGGAAGAAAGGAATGTACAAGGTTGGTCTGAAAGTTACAGATCTGAAATTTTATTTCTTATTTTCCAATAATAGGTTATTTGACATATATATATTTTTTTTCAAATCGGATGAAGCATGAAAAAAATTGTAATTTTCTATGGAATGATCCCTATAAATGAGAGTGGTCTGAAAATTTTCCGACCTCAATGTGAAGATGGGTACACCCGTAAATAAAAGCTAGTAACATCTATCAAGCATCTGTTGACAGGTAATCACTAAAGTTTAAGTCATTTTATACGGGCAGTTATTATGTAATAGTTGTTTGAGTGAGCTGATGTGCGTGTTTTTGTGAAAATGGAGAAAATCGATCATCAAGCTGTCATTCAATATTTGTTTGTTATCAAAAATGGCTGAAACTTTGGTGAGTAACTATCAACAGATGCTACATAGACGTGACTAGCTGTTAGACCATTTTTAATGACAGCTTGATACTCAATTTTGCCACTTTTAAGAAAAACACTCACATGAACTCACTCAGACTGTCAAGAGATGCTAGACAGGTGTGACTAGCATTCATTTAACAGTGTAGGCATCTTTAGGTTGAGGGTGAGGTCGGTTTCCATACCACATAATATATATTGTTTAGAGGGTCGTGCACTATAATTTGAATTTGTACTTGGAAATTGTGGTCTCTTATAAAACACTATCTATGTGGTATATAGAAAAGATGAGTCGAATATGTTTTCCAAAAAAAAAGGTCAGAATAATTTGTTTTTCTAAAAAAACCGTCAATTGATATATGGAGGTAATAAGGTTTAGAAAGCATTCAATCGTGGGTATTTTTACCTCCCCCTCTTCTTTGGAATTGGGAATCTGAGGAATTAATTTTCTTTTCCTCAGCTATTTTATCATTACTATTTAACCCTGAGTAGTAAGCTTCCTCTCCTAATCCATTCAATTATATCTAAAAAATGATTAAAACTTGATGTGTGCTCATAAAATACCTGGTTATTTTGTTGCAAGGTTATAATTTCATGGTTTTGTTGCACTCAGAGTAGAATTAAGGATCGATATTGGAGTAATTCTTGCCAATTCCCTTGTTTATTTCCTTGTCACAGCTGATTATAGCTGATGTAATGAAACGTCATGATAGCTAAGCTGATCACCTCGACTCGAGCTTGGTCCATTCCTTTTAATGCAAGCCTATGGCGACTGGCCACTCCTGTGAAAAGTAGCTTACACCCACTTCTTTAGACACGCCTAGATAGAGTAGTCCAAGGGGCTTGTGTCTAGAGAGAAGGGCGGCCACATGCTGAGGTTCCAAAAGTCCAGAAAGTTGCCTCTCAGAAATGCCCTAACGGTTCGATGGCACGGAGCTCCGTCTTGAATGAAGTCAAAGTTGTTCCCGTACTTTTCTCTGCCCCAAGGTATCATTTTCTTATCCATAAGTTCCATGTAAGTATCTGCATTGAGCCACTACTTCCTCTGCATAAAAATGGGAGTGCAAACATCGCCTGTGCAGGCCACTGCATTTTTGTTCTGTTTATTCACAGTGACATCAACTGTGAAAATGTTTTCACCAGAAAACAGCAGGTCTTGGCCCTAGATTTTTGTTGGCCTTGATGAAATTTAGAATCTTCTTTGCCCTCTCCAAACGTCTCAGCTTTCTCTGTTCACAGATAAGTTGTCTTGTTGTCCTCCTCTGTGATTTTGCAGCAATGTCTTTCCGGATTGAAAATAATAAAATGTGTGCCACAAGATAATATTAATCTTGTAGTTAGATAAGGAGCCCTATGAGTAAAAGGTTTAAAATTTTACCTTTAACTCGTACTCCGTTATAAAAAAAATAAAGTTTGGTTGTAGTTAATTGATAATTGAATAAGAAGGATTAATTTTTCAGGGAAAACTTCAACTTTTAAAATTACAAGCGGATATATTTCAATAGTTCAGTCATAGTTAGTTTTTATCCGAATGCATGTAATACATAAGTCTATGAAAAATGAACAACTAAAAAAAGGAAAGTTAGAAATGGACCACACTAATAAAGTATCTCTAGAGTTGTACATCCTAAACATATTTTCACGAACAAATTTCGTTTATGTTGGGAACCCAAAGAGTGTTAATTTTATTTTTTAATGCTAGTATCAATATTCTTTTATTCTTGAGGAGTGGACATTTTCTACTCCTCTTGATCTGCTTAAGTATATAGCACAGATTTGAGTGGTAAGTGTTATTTTTCTCAATTTTAGTGTAAAATTGAGAAAAGTAAGTGATATGGTTTATCTTCTTCTCCTGTGTTTCAAACAACATCAGGGTTAGATTTAGATCAACTTGTTTCAACAAGAATAAACAAGAATGATAAGTAAAGCAAAAGATTATATACCATATAAGGTAATGTGAGGAAAAAGTGTTATTTTTCATAAAATCCTACTTAGCTCGATAACTTCATAGCCTCGGCAGGTACACAGGACCATCTCATCTATAACATCGATCAATTGCGTCTCTATACACTTGGGGGGGGCTAGGCCTCCCACAAGTTTTTATCATATCTTATATATATTTATAAGTATACTTTTGGTGTTATCGCACATGGAATCCAAAATGGTCAAAATAGATTAGTCTTAAATTTAGCAAGTAAACGTATAAAATAAAGAAGCATATGCCAATGATTTTTTGTTTGAGGCACCAAGCCTGTTTTTGAGTTAAATAAAACTTTATTTTCCTTCTCTCTTTCCTTATCTCTCTCCTTCTCTCTGTCTCTTCCATGTTCTCTTCTCCCTTTGTATCTTTCTACATACCTCTCTTTGTGTCCCATTTATTCTACCTTTCTTCTCTGTTTCTATTCCCTCTATTCAGTCCTGCAACGTGTACACCCTCTCCTACACTATATATAAAGTAAACCTATTTATAAAGTTATTATATAAAGATACGAACGGTAACACTCAAGATTTTTATAGGGAGTCTCTATTGGACTTGGACCTTAATTGACACGGGAGTGATTCCTTTCTTTGCCTTGTTTGATACGGCGTGTGATATTGTTAGTGATCAAAGTCGTGTGTATTTTGTGCATGCTAAAAAAATCAAGATGTTCACCCTGACACTTAGAATAATGTTTTGTAGGAGAGGAGCTTAGTCTTCAGGACGTTCCATTAGATCATCTGAGACAAGGGATAAGAAAGAAATAAACAAAGACACTAGCAAATATTACTCCGATGTCCATACTCAATTTTACTCTGAGTCCAACAACGGCTTTTAAAATTAACTCTACAACACATCCTCAAGGTTACTTTCCGTCTTTTATGTGCACACACGGTTGTTTAATCAAGTTTGGAATGTAATTGAATGTAGTGGAAGAGGAAGTAATTACTCAGGACTTAAATTCTAATACCAAAGGCTGACAAAAAGAAAAATCATTCATCAAATTACCAATTCCAAAAAAGATGTAAAAGTTAGATACTATTCATCTCTTTAATAAATGATATGAGAAAACTAGAAAGTAGCAATTTAATGTAGAAAAGAAAAGATGGGAGGGAGTGTCTTATTAAAAAAAAATTAAATTAAATTTTGAATTAAAAAACGTACATACGTACATTGCTAGGCCTATTTTGTTTCAGAGTATCAATGTATATAGAAAGAAAAGAATAATAATAATAATGCTAAGCCCTCTTTTTTTTGGTGCTTTAAAGTCATTTCAATGAAAACAATGAGGTTTTTTTTTTGTATTTCTTTTTCTATTTTGAATAGAATTTATTACGTCATTAATAATGTTCATTGTAAGAATGTAATATCTGCATTCATTAGTTAGTGTATGAATGCAGTTTTACAGAGTAGTACGTGGTGCGGTGTTGTCTTTCCTCATTGGGAAGGATGTAGAAAGATACAGAGGGAAGAAACAGAGAGAAAGAGATATATAAACAAAGATAGAAGGAAAATAACGTTCTATTTCGGTCAAAAATAGGTTCTTAATACCCTCGTACCCTATAACAAAGTCAATGCCCACCTCTCTCGAAGAGCTTAGTGACGCCACTGAAAAATGACTCAGAATTGGAGTCCCATCTACTCACAACGACATTAAAATTAGAGGTTCGTGAGTAGAGGTTTCGAGATTAACCAAGTCAGAAATATCAGCAGCATGCATTGGAGGAGATCAGCTCATCTGTCATGAAGTTTCATCGGATCAACTACAATCAGCTGTGACAAGAGAGGAGGGGAGAAGAAAATAAACAGTGACATTGGCAAGAATTACTTACCTCAATTATACTCTGAGTCCAACGAGGACATACAAATATACTCATGAACAAATCCTCAAGGTCACTCTCTGTCTTTTATGTGCACACACAAATGTTCAATCCGGCTTTGAATATAATTGAATGCAGTATGAAAAAATGTTCACTGCTCAGGAGTTGAATAATTATGTCACCAGATGAGGAAAAGAAAATACATTCTGCAGACTACCAAATCCATTAAACAGACCAGCTAAAAAATGCACAATATTTACTACTTCAGTTTATGTAGGTACGAGTGTCTGTGCTCCTGAATGACAAAGAGTAACAGAGAGGATTTGTTGGGGAGACTCTGTTGGACTCAGAGTAGAATTGATAAGTGAGTAATTTTTGTCCATGCCCTTGTTGGATACGGAGAGGGATATTTGTTTATTTTCTCCTTGCTGCTAATTCTGAAAACACCTCTAATGTAAGGTCATGACAGCTCAGCTGAGCTAAGTAAACATGAGTGCTCCTGAATGAGGAAGGGTACAGCTGTACCCTATTGGATTCAGAGTAGAATTTAGGTTCGAAAAAGGATACGGAGGGAGATTTGTAGTGAGGTGTATGTTCTTCTTTATTTGGTCCCGTCCAGTTTAGTCTTAGGCTGGTCCTATCATTCCTTGGGATCAGTTCTATGTGTCCTTGGTATTGGTCCTTAAGACAGTCAGTCTTTTGAACTCTCAGTACAAGAACTGATTGAAAAGGAACGAACTTTATTAGTTATAGGACTGAACTGGACGGGACCAAGGCTAGACTCGACAGGACTGCAGTCTTCAACCCTAAATAAGGACCAAAACAAGATTATGGACTTGTGTTTACTTCCTTCATCTCACAACTGCTTGCTCCTATTTTAATAAAATGTCGCAATAGTATGCTGCTCTCCTCCCAACATCTTTCAAACTATCAGGATTACCATGTTAGATGTCTTTTTTTTTTTTTTATATCAAAATTGCCTGCGATTTACAATCCTAGTACATACATACATACATTATTTCAAATCCGTTCAGGCGGATCAAACAAATATGAAAGGAATTTATGCAGTTGCCCTTCTCCATATATCTTCTGGAATTCATATGTAGGTTC
Source organism: Lepeophtheirus salmonis (assembly GCF_016086655.4). Classification (NCBI taxonomy): domain Eukaryota; kingdom Metazoa; phylum Arthropoda; class Copepoda; order Siphonostomatoida; family Caligidae; genus Lepeophtheirus; species Lepeophtheirus salmonis. Next base: position 6,442,667 of record NC_052135.2, read on the forward strand.
AATATACATTTATTGCCTTAAATACAGGGAAAACCCCCCAAAATTTAGTCCTATATTTATGTTCCTTCTCGTCCTCGAGGTTGTTGTTGAATAAAAAGCTCTGTACTATGAATTACATAGTTATTTCATCCTATACGTACTTCATAGATTAATTTGCATGTACTTATATTTTGCTTGTATACATATATAAATATAAATATAGCCCAATGTGCATTGTTAATCCTACATTCATTTGAAAAAGAAAAGAAATAACAGAATTTTGTGTCAAAGTATGTAAGGGCATTTAAAAGAGTATAATTTATGGATAACAAAAGGGCCTTGTCCCTTTTATTTTAGAAAATATGATAGGAGAAAAAAATATCATATTTGTTTTGCGCAGGGTAATACACAGAGTGATTCTACAGGATGGAACTTATAAAAGTTATTGAGGTTTCAAGATTTGATAGTAAAAATTTCCATGGTAAATAAGTAACAAATTGTCAACAAAGCATGTTTTTGTGATTCTTCATTTACGAGCATGGAATCCAAAAGTGATGCTGTTGTGAAGCTTCACTAACTTAGGGAAGAGCAACAAAAATATTTCTAAGGTCTTCAAGGTCATGAACATAAACAAAAATTTCATAAAACGCATCGTAGAAGAATACAAAGAGACAAAGAAAGTCCTGAAAATGGTCGACCACGAATAGCAGACTATTAAGAACATCAAACCCATACATTAGAGAATTTGGCGAAATGCAAAGAGGAACCTCCGTAAAATGACGATGGAGCTAGGCATGGACCACAAAACAATTAACAAACATATAAAGAAGGACTTGAATATGTTCCCTTACTATCATCTAAAGAGGCAGTTCTTTTCAGTAAAAAGAGTTGGGTGCACTGAAAAACAACCTAATTCTAGAATCGGACAACATTCCCATGAAGATGATCCGTGCTTGCTGCAATGCTTTCTCTGGCACTAATTTCTAATGTACAGGGTTGTTCAAGTAAATCCAGACCACCTGTTACCCAATCCTTATCAATAAGGGAATCAAGCGGAGTTTTGAAATTCTATATCAAACGTCTAATAAAATAAAGAAAAATTCATTCAATGTGTCCCCCGTCATCGCCTATCATTCGCTCCATACGAAGCCTAAAATATTTGCAGGGCTTGGCCACGTCCACGGGGAGACTTTGTCCGAGTACTTGAAGATGGATGCCTTCCAGGAGTTGATGCTGTTGTGTGAATTGGTAGGGACCTTCCTCTCTTACTCCCCCTAAAAGAAGGCATCCTTAAGATTCTTATCAGAGGAGTAATAGGTCTAGGCCAGGGGTCCCAAAATGGGATCTTCTATAAACAAGTTTTAGGTCTTGCAGGCCTTGTGAGAGAGGCAGAGTCTTGTTGAAATAGGAACTTGACACCTTTGTCATCATCTTTCATTAAAGGTGTCACTTTTTCAGATTGGCGTTCAGAGTACCTGTCGGCAATTTGGCTCTCTTTTGGATCACAGAAGATGGGGGGCATGACACTGCCTTTGCTACCAATAACCCCAAGGGTCATAACACTAGTCATAAACTTAGTTTTTAAGACGTGGGGAACATTAGCTCTATCTTTGGGAATCTATCTGTCATTCTGGAGGTTGTGGTATCTGTCGACAAATCGTTCAGCAATTTTCCTCCGTGAGTAGCCCGAGAGGCTTTCATTTTGTTTGTGAGAACATGTCTTTTGTAGAAGCGACATGAATTCATCCTCAGGTCAGTTTTTATGGCCCTGGAGACTTTTACGCGGCTTACTTAGCGCTTTTGGGCAAGATCTTTAATCGGAGTCCAAGCAGATGACTTCAAAGAACGTTTCAGATCAACAAAAAATATGGAAGTGCATGTAACACACACCCTCTACTCCAGACACACTTACATAGATTAGTCCATGGGGTTCGCGTCTTGAATGGAGGGTGGCCATATGTTGGGGTCCCGAAATTCCGGGAAGGCCTTGGTCTTCGAGTAGCGTACAATTCCAATGTTTAAATATGTATATTTTTTATACAGTAAATATCTTTTCTGTTCAACAGTCTAGACTATCTGTTCCTTGCGGTCCATCAACATATTCTTTATATAAAAATAATTTAAGCATTAATCTCTTTTTTTTTCTATTCTTATTCCTTTTTTATATATCTAATGTTTCTTTAGGATCCCTACCAATACAATTCATCTACTCATCATCTCATCTCCCCCTTATTTTTCATATTCTTTTTTAGAAATACCCTACACACAAAATCCCTCTACAATGAAATGAATCCTCTTCAAGATATACATATGTTAGGTAGTACATCATCAAATATCTTCTTTTCTGTACGTATGAGTGTGTTGATCATGTAGGTAGGTAAGAAATTAGATTATTTATGCCCTTATATTCTTAATTAGAAAAAAGAGAAGCTAATGGAAAGAAGGAGTAAAAAATCAAAAAGAAATTTGTCAAATTGATTTGATCAAATGGGAGTGAGGAAGTAACGTCATGCTATGGGTATAAATAGAAGCGTAATGGTTTATTTATATTTTTTTTATTCTTTGTGAAGTGAGTTGGATAGAATAATCATTATACCTACATACAAATGTATGTCGTATTTTTTAATGGTTTTTATTTGTGTATTTTTTTAAGTGATCCCTGTATATGTGTTAAAAGGATCGAAATAATGATTAATGACACTTGATGGGTTAAGTCCTCTATAAATGGCTGATAAACACTCTTGATTAATTTGTTTTCTATTAGAGATAAAAGAGGAAGGTAGAAAAAAAGTCAAGTCTTTGATACTTTCAACCAAGGACTCAGACTTAAAAATAATCCATATTAATAAAGAAAAAAGTTTATCTTTATGAATATTTGAATACAAATGAGGCATTTATGATCTAAAAAGTAACAATGCAGTCATATTAATTAAAACCATAAGACCATTGAGTTTGTATACAGGGTGCGCTGTATATATAAAATGAAATAAATTATTTTTCAATGCCCACTTTCATCTTTTTGATGTTCCTTTAATTGGTCAGATGAAGAAGCATTGATCAAGTTTAAGCAAACATTATATTATTACATTTACTCAATTTGATCTATGGATCGTCTGTTAAGTCCATATACTAAAAGTATATTTCCTTTTCTAGGAATGGCCGGGGCGTAAACCTACACATATTGAGTGCAAGATAATATATTCTCCCTAGGGCGTTGTAAATGGAGCTACGTCGTTTCTATTATTTTTCCTTTCTTTTTTTTTGTATAACTAAGACAATAAAACATTTTATTCATCAAAGTTACTCAAAATAATATATGCCAGACAAGATACTTGTAAAATAATTCTAAAATTTAATCTTAATCGATAATTTATTTGATTTTTAATCCGGTAATTTCAATACAGTATAATTTAAAGAGTTGGAACTTTACCAAAATTTATTCAGCAAGTTTTTTCATTGCAAGTCTCTAAGAACCAAAAGTTTTAAGTCGAGGTAGTAAATCAAATACTTACCCTCCCCCACTTTGCAAAAATTATAAAATTCAATTATATGAATATATACCCATAATATGAAAAACTATTTTATTTTCTAAAAGCTTCAATCCCAGGGAATGGTTAAAAGAACATCATGTTTAAACTCTCCTTTTTCATTTGTTGAAATTTTCTAACAACATTTTTTGGGTCGCACGTCAAAATTTAATGACTCATCTTAAAGTCTACAGGAAAATGCTGACAGTAGACATTAGTACAAAATACCTATAAAGCTATATCTACTTTGGTAAGATCAAGAGACACAAGTCGTCTGTTATCCAAAACTTGGACGTGTTTTCTTGTTGAGTGCAGCCCCATTATACATTCATCTGTGTGAAACTGACATTGGAAACAGTTATAAAGAAATATTCTTTTGTACTCTATGATTGTATATCTACATTAAGTAATTTTTCCGGTTAGACATAATATATACATATATTTTGTACATAAAAACAAGAAATCATAGTTGAAGAAGACAGCATCTTGGGTGCTTGATATTTTTACGTCATTTAATGGACAAATTTCCAATAAATCTTGATGAAACTCCATCAAATGGCTTTAAAAATAAAAAGTCTTAACATTTGCATTGAATACTACATACTTGATGCCAATACTAAACAGTGATATTTGAATAAATCAAAGTTAAATATACTGAGAATCCCTAGTAATTGCTTACATTTGTACAATGTTTTTCTTTTTTGGATCGAGTCAGGACGAACAAAATTAGAGGAAAATATATTACTCATTTTTTGCATTGTAATAGTTAATTTCTATTTAATATATGAAATGGAATAACGATCTAATAACATTTTTTTAATACATTTTAGGATAAGATATATATTAGAAATAGAGGAATAGATTTTAGATAAAGGGTTAAGTTTTAAGTCGTTTTAATTTTTGCTTTGAAAAACAAAAGTTCACCATTTCCCTTAATATTAATAAAAAATGGTTTTCCTTCTTATACAAATTGATTGTTTAGGCCCCAACATACACAATGCTGACGTCACGTGAAAAGGCTTTATAATAAATGATTATGTCAGCTGAGCAACCTCTAAATATATTTTTAGATATTCCAAAAAAAATAAATGAATAGAGTGTTCTTCTACTATAATATTTGGGATGGTTGACATTTTTTCCCTACTAATTGACATCTTAATATGGTAGGTTGGGTGAGTTATGCTGTTAGAAAATATTTGAGGCTTTGTTAGGATAGAAATTTATGACGTTGATGATGTTTTTTTTTAAAGCTTTATATTCATAATGGCAATAATAATACAAATATACTACATATGTGCAAGCATTAATCCAAATTAGCTATAATTTTGCAGTAAGAAAAGCATGCTTTTATAAAAGACTAAAAAAAATTCGTTTTAATGAATGAACTGTAATGACTACGAACAATATAGAGTCTGCATTTAAGATATTCTTTGCAATGCTTCTCAGCTTACAAAATGCATCTATTTGTGTTAATTAGGTGTTTCCTTATGAATAAAGCAAAGTTTGTTTTCCTATCTGTCTAAATATATGAAAACAAGTCACCGGATCCACCAAATATAGTGTTTCATGATGTATTCACAAACATATTTTAATATAGGAAATAATAATGTAGTCTTATTAATTAAAAGTTGCAGATATGTGCATATAGCATTGATATAGCGCTCCCTGATGTATGTAAATCATATAAATATTTATTATATAGGGAATAATAGTGTAGTTGTATTAATGAAATATTGCAGGTGTGTGCATTTTCTGTTTGTATAAAAATATATCCCATGTATGTTATAATTCATGTATATGTTAAAATTTCAATTAAATCTGGCATGTTGTTTGTTTTTATTAGTGAGCACTCTTAATACTAAAATACTCATCAGTCATCCCAAGACATATATTACTTTATTCTTGAGGACAGAACCAATAGGAATGGTGATAAGCATTGAGTAGTTACAAGGGAGTGTGCTCATGAAAAAAAGAGAGTGATTTTCTATATTATCAAAGCAAAATTTGGGGCAATGCCCTTTTCTCCTGAGAGCATTTTGCAAAAAATCATTTTTCATCCATTAGTTGATTTACTATTAAATGACAACTAATCTTACAAAAGCATGCATTCCATAAAAAGGCAAACACTAAGTAATACAAATCAGATATCCTCCTATTGGTGGACTAAGATCCAAATGTTATTATAATTGTAGATGTTATGTACAAGTTGCAATTTTGTACAAGTTGTAACTTGTATAACCCAACTGTACAAATGCAACTCAAAAATAATATGAATCATATTATATGAAGGATTTAGAGTCCTTGGGATGAGGATCATTCAATAATTGAATATTCCATGGATGATCGATATATTAAAGAATTATAAGAAGTATATAAGAGGAATATATTACTCGTAATTATATAATAACCACTTAATTCTAATAGATCAAGATGAAATGATAGTATAAATTAACCCACGTTGGAATTAAGTAACGCATTTTACGACAAAGAGATTTTTACTTGTACAATTTGCTTATACAAGTTGCAACTTTTACAGAACATGTACAATTAAAAAATGAAAGGAAAAAAAATGTAAAGTTGTTAAATTCTACAACTTTTTTTTCTTCATGCAAGTCTCACCATGACGTCATTTGAGGAATGGGTAGGTAACTCAGCGAACAATCTAGTTAATAAATAAACGCAAAACAAAATAATCAGATTATCTCACTACATTGCAGGGACGCAGCTGAGGAGAGCATAAGGGGCCTGAGGAAAAAAAAAATAGCAGTCATTTGAATTTGGATAATCATAGTGCAATTCCTCATATTTCTTGCTTATCATAGCTAATCAGATCATTTGAAGATTTAAATAATTCGCCACTCCTTTAACATTTGAAACACCCAAAAGTCCCCCTCCCCCTCACACATGATGTCTCAGCTACGCCCTTGCTATAGTGATTTGGGTATAGTTAAAATTTAGCTTGAATGTCACATTCTCTATTTCTATCTCGAAATTTAAGACTCCTACACCATGATTTTACATAAGGAACAAAGACAGAAAGCCCTCCATATAATGAGATGTTCCGTTTATTTTCAAAATGAGTCCGAATAACTTCGAAAGAGTTGAGATCCCTCCCCTTTGACTATAATAATAATAGTATTTATTTCGCGTTGCATCCCAAGATTTTAAAAGTGTTGCAATGTTGGAAAAGTAACTTTGTAACTTACCCCCCAAAAAAAAAATGAAGGAATTTTCGAAAAAATTTGGTACAAAATAGCAAAGTTTTTTCTTAGGAATTTATTTTAAACAAAGGGTCATTAGATAAAATTATCCTGCAGAGCAAAATTTAAAAAAACAAAACCAAACTGCCACCCAAAAAAAAAAAAAAAAATCCTGTGGACTTTCCCTTTACGAAGTCTCCAATTTCGAGATAAATAGAGGAAATATGACAAAATTGTAAGCCATACCCCAGTGATTCCCAACTGAGACTCTGTGAGTGCATTGTCTAGGGCTACGAATGGTTTTTTTCTGTATAAAACCCCCAAGAAATATTTGTTTCGGAAAAGTTTATACAAAATCTTCTTAAAAAAAACCATTGACCTAAAAATTCCCCAAATTATATGTCTCTTCAAAAATAAATACACTCAGGGTCTTAGCAGAGATGAAAAGGTTGGGAATCACTGCTTCACAACATAAAATTGATACACTTAGAGAACCCTTCTCCCACCATCAAAAATCCCTTACCTAAGAAGACGAAGAGCAACAGTGAAAGAACAAGAACATACGCAGCTGAAGAAGAGAGGAGGGAATCGCCAATATCATTATATCATCGTCCACGATGAATCATCATAACAACAACTCTGAGCTTCATCCTCACCATAATCATCATCGCTCACTCTTCCGTACAAACCACGAACTGAAAGGATAATAACAATAACAAAAAATAAAAGGCGCGAAACCGGCTGTAAGATTTTTTCTTACTCCTCTTCTGCTTATAAGAGTAGTATTATATATACACAACATTCTCCCGAAAAAAGATTTTATATATTCTTCTTCTCTCTCATTTTTTTTATTTTTTGAATTGGGAGAAGAACTTTCATTTTATATATATATATATATATATTCATTCTCGGCAGCAGAAGGGATGTGAAAAGGAGAAAGCACATCATAGTTTATACAATATAATTTATATAGTAAATTTATTTCTTTAAATGAACTTTAAATAAGAATTTCCAGGGATTAACTCTATGCACAATCGATGTTGATAATGTGTTTTATAATAATCAATATGATTTATGGTTCAGGTTTTTCATTTCTATAATACTGTCTTTTCCATTGGTGATAACATTTATATGGTATATAAATGTTATAGACAAGCTTTTTCCCTTAAATAAATGCATTATTTAATTAACCATATTGGGCATTCTAATTATTAACTATACATTCGTAAATTTATTTCATTTTTAATCACTTAAAAGTAAATGGTTATTATGATGAATTTATGAGCACTATAACTCTGGGCATTTGATTTTGATAATGAGCTAACGAATATCTACCTATATTTTAGTAATTTGTATGAAAATAGCCATTGTACAAATTGTGACTTATTTAAGTCACAATTTGTACAAAATTCATCCTGTAGGAAACATATGTTATATATTTTTTTCTTAATGTTTATCCCTTTGGTAATCAAAACAGTGCTTACATGACGGTCGACTCAAGGATTTCCATTATTCTATCCACATTTTCGACAATTGGTCTTACATATTTGATATCAAAATTAGCGTAACTAAATCCACGAAACCAAAATACCGCGTCATTGTCTATTACATGTCCAGGACCATTGTTCGAAGAAAAATTGTAAAATATAGTTTTTTTTTCTATTTGCAGTAGTCCATCTTGAACTACCACAGACTACTCACGATTAATACGTCCTTTTTATCAAAATAGTAGCTAAAAATACAAACATTTTAATATAAATTGTGATGTTTGGCTTAATTGTTAGATCTAGTCAGGTCCAGTCTTAGGACTGATCCGCCAGAACTAGACCTGATTTAATAATAATAATAAAGTTGATTGATGAATTAATTATATGGAGGACTGAATTGGACCAGAATGACGCTGAACTGTACTTGACTGCAGTCTTCAGTCATAAATAAGGACGGATCCAAACCTATTAATATATCATCCATCGAAATCCATTTTCAATGATTGTATTATCCTCATATAAATATTAGACATCGGAAAAGTGGTTCAAATATCTCTTACTCTCATAAAAAATGAAGTTTGGGCCAAATTATTCAACAACAAAATGAGAATTTGCTTATTTTTCAATATATTGAGCGAAACTACAAAATCTTTCTTCTGAAACTGTGGGCTTTTAAGGCAGCCTTATGACGGAATTTTAGATTACCTGCTCGAGAAGTTTGGGGTAACGAATGATAGAGTTGCTTTTTTAGGTCACTATGGGGGGAAGGAGGAGCACAAAGTTAAGATCATTATTTAAAAAAAATATTTATTTAAGGGACCAACTGGTAAATCAATTTAAAAAAAGACACTTTGAATGCTTTTTGACTTGACTTTATTTTCAATTGTTCTTCGATTATTTTTATCTTTATGTTTCTAATTTTTGACATTGTTTTTAACCTGACAAATTTTATATTTCAATTAGCCATATTTTTTGCTTTCTCCATAGTATTATAATTTGTGTAGTTTGGTGTACTAATCTTTTTGCTTTGGAGTATGATTTTATGTTTATATTTTTTGGGAATAAAGTTACGCCCTCCGAAAACCAAAATTGTATTATCCTCATCCCGAGCAGGCTCTTAATCTTTCATTTAAAAAATATTCTTCCCTTTTAGTAAAATTGTCGTGTACAAGTTACAAATTGGGCAATTTTACAATTCCACTGTAGTAGAAAGAAATCCATTATTTTAAGGATTTTTTCATTAATGTTTATCTCTATGATAATCAAAACAGAGTTCTTACAAGTCTCGACGACTTCCGTGATTTTATCCATTTTTTTGACAATTGGCCTTCCTGAGCGGGGTGCATCTTTCACATCTAAATCTCTTCAACAAAATCAATCAAACCAAAATTGTGTGTGATTGTATGATACAGTATCAGGACCATAAAAAATATTGTCATTTTCAGGCGCCTGGCTTGAGTTTCGTCTTGTTCGATGAAAAACTGTACAATATGGTGTATTTTCTCTTGCTGGTGGCCATCTTTGACGATTACTCAAATAAACCTATGTCTAACAATCACAGAAGTGTCTAAATGTTTTTAGTACAACATCTTATCTTTCTAATGGCATAGCGTAGATCCATCATACTTATTCAACGCGAGATACACACTACTAAAGACATTCAATTGTAAAAATTTGGATTACTTTTTACTACACCTACTATTACGATATTCACTTTTAAAAGAAACACAAAAAGGCGAATTATATTATAAGGATGATGGTGGGAGAAGGTAGAGGGGGGAGGGGGGATTTGAGCACATATACACACATAGTATAAATAGCCTTCTTTAGGGATAGATGAAAGTGATATTTTTCGTCCTCTTTTTGGGGATCTTAAGTTCACAAATGTACATAACATATAATATTATGTACATTAAGGGAGTTCACTTTACTTTTCTTTTTGAAATTTCGATTACGGACAATGCGGAAAAGGTAGGTAATGGTAAGAAAATAACCTATGTATAATTTCATTGTTCTACAATGTCATCTTTAGGTAGTGCATCTCGTTAAAAATTCGAGAGAAGAGAAACGTTATTTATTTCGCCAATAAGGATTGTTGGACAATCATATTTTGCATAGGTAATTTCTATACCGTATCACAACTTTTCCACACTAGCCATAATTGAAATTCGAAAAAAGTTGAAAAACGACCCGCCCTAATTTCCCCCTCCTCCATACTCTTTACAAACTGTAACTTTCTTTCACAATAAAAGATAGATTGAAATGACTTTGTCTCTCTCTTTCTCTCTCTCTTTTTCTTAGTCCTTCTCTCCCCCCCCTCACTCTTCCTGAAACTTGTTGGCTATAGAATAAACATAACTATGAGGAGTAGTACTATATATATATATATGTATACCATAGAAGCAATTCTCTTCTTCTTCCCCCTCTTTTTCTGCCCAAAGCAATGTCCCCCCTCCCTTCATTACAAATACTAATCATATATTCCAAACAATCTCCCAATGTTTTCACTTATTATATGCTTCATACCTACTTATACATCACTTAAATAAGATTCTATGATTGTTTATTCTATATCCAAAACGAATGAGGGAAATATTTTCTTATTATTTCTGGTACATAATGTAATAGTATATTTGTGAGTACATACTGACTTGCTGGATACCTCTTGGAACAATTTGATTCCTTTCAATCTAGCTATTATTAATATATTTAGTACTGTTTTTCGATATCATCTACCTGGTGGTAATATGAAATCTAAACACTGACTAATTCATTAAGGTTGATACATTGACATTAATTCATATTTCGAGTAATTATAGTATAAATAGTTAGTTACAAAACGAAACAAACTTGAGCTCTCTAGCCTACGACCAAGTATAAAAAATGACTTCTGAACGTGATCGACGAATTTTCATTCGTGCACTTCAAGCAGTCTACACCCTCAGCAACTCTGAAACGTTAAAGAGAAAGAAGGGCTCTATCAAAAAGGCCAACCTGTGTACGGAGAACTTAAAAAAAACAGCCCAGGCTAATCCCCTCAAGTCCATGAGGGTGGAGACGCAAATTTAAACAACAGCAATGAAATAAACCAATCTCCTCTGTTGCAAAACTCTTTTGAGTTATTTGAACTCTTTTTTGCCACTTTTGGTCCCCCAATTGCCCTGATGTCAATTCTCGCGACATGCATTACATCCACAGCAGGTGCCAGGGTTCCACCGCCACCTGGAAGCCATCATATATCAATGATTACGGGAGCACAGACACTCATCTGCCCATTTATTCCTTTAATGAAGTTGGATCTGGGTCTGGATTAGTGTCAAAGAAAAATTCTTTTGGGTTCCGTCTCATTTAAAATTAGGTCTAGACAAATGCTATTGATTAATATTGGATTTAAAAAACGCTTAGGACATAGCTTTTTAACAACCTGTTTCTCCGTATTAAACTCCCTTTTTCATGAGCACAATCACACGTCACTACTCAATAGTCATATCAATTGATATGACGTGATTTCTCATGAATAATGATATATAATAGTATGATAATAATAGTAACAGATGTAGGGATGAATAATGAGTACTTTAGGCTTTAGCATTCACTAATAAAAACAAACAAAATTCATTTTAAAATACAACATTTAATTCAAATCTTAAGAATGAATACAAATCTACATGAGTTATGATATACAAAAGAGACCAATAACAAAAAGAAACCTTACTCTTGTTATATGTACATATATGCATACAGACAGACAAATTTTGGTTTCTTTATTTAACTGTAGAATAAGTAATGCTCCAATATTTTGTCTCTCGAAATTTCCCAATATCAAAATTTGACAATAATATCCAAATTATGAATATCAAATCACCCATATTTCGGTTCAGACTGCGATCTAAGACTGCAAACTAAAATTCTATCGCTTTCAAATTGTGGCCTGATTTTCTTCTCCTTCCTGATTTATACAACACATTAAACTTTATGTGACGTTATTGTAGATTGATGTATATAATTTTGAAAAACACGTCATTGCATTGAATTTGGTGGATAAAAAGTAAGAGAATTGATGAAATACAATCTTCTGACAAGAGTTCAACTGTATGGTGCTGAAAAAGTTCCCCTGGCTTTATATAAGGTACATTCTCTGCCTCTTTTAGCTCAAAAGGCAATTAATGAAGAAAATCGTGGCTGAATTCCCTTTTTCATTCGAAGTACCTCTGTTCCCTCAAAAGGCCAAAAAATATAACTGAAGTGGGCTAACTCTACTATCTTCTATTATCCCCGATAGAATATTTAAATATTTATTACTGTTTAGCATACATACATAAAATAAAATTTTACAGATATAAGGCAACCAACACGACCACACAACGGTGTATTTGTGCTACTATAGCAGATTCATAAACCTATTTTACATTAAAATTTTGTTCAATAGTATTTTTTCAGGTTTCATAAATTTTAAAATATGAAAGTCTTCGTTTTCCTCATTCATTGCTTGATGTCTCTCGCAAGATTGGGCGGCGGGGTATCTATTGATGAGATGGTCTGCACATTGCAGTTCTTCCATACAGACATTGTACGTTGAGCTTATTTCTTTAGTAAACTGATTTTGACTCTCAGTAAGATCCTCTTCCCAAGATGTTCTGCAAATTAATTTCCTGTAATGTCAGAATGTTCTTTGCACCATTCTAGATGTATATTTTTCTCACTCATTCCTTTGATAATGGGTTCTTTACATTTTACAAGTTATTTTCTAGTAGTAAGTGGATTAAGGATTGCAACAATTGCTGATTGGGAGTCTGATCTGATTATTACATTGGAGAGTGTTAATATATGAGCAGCTAATCTAACTTGATCAATTCTTCTACAGCACTACCAAAGAACTTGTCTATTTTGGATTGCTTTTTCGGACTTTTTGACACCCTCAACATCTATTGATTTGCTGCCACCACTATTCATCTCAGTTTGTTGACTAACTCAAGTACTATCTTTTTTGCTAGTGGCAGTATACTCTTTTATGCTAATGTTACAAGTAACTTTTGATTTATTTGATTTGTTTCGCTTCGTCCCATGAGGTCGCAGGTGGAGGTGTATTTGCAATTAGGCTTTTTCAGACATATTGTCCAGAAGCATCATAAATGTAACGTAAATTACCGCTGTTTTATTCGTATAGCGACGCCGTTGGTAGTAAGGAATTAGGTATCCGATTGGTGTAGACAGACAATGTACGTAGTCTGCGTCAAGTATTTTAATAACTTTGTTCCATTCAATGATGGAAATGTAATCACCGTTCTTTCTTATAATGACAATTTCGTTTGCCTCCTTAGCAATATCGGCGTAAAGAAACTTCTTTTGGGGCCTAGTTTATTTTTTATATTCTTTATTGTACACAGCAAGCATGTGAGGAATATGAGTCCTCTTTGAAGGGAGGGGGGGGGGTCATTAGTTGGGCCCTTTCACCCTTGTTTCATAATGCTAGGGGCTTTCTTTGAATCCTTCTTTTTTGTATCAGGATTTTTCTTGTTACTGACCTCCTTTGAGTCCCTCTTTGATTTCTTCTTAAGGACATTGTATTGGGATATAATCCTCTTCCCCCCACTTGTTGTTGGTGATGGTTTCTCATTTCATACACATTATTGGGTCGATATTAGAATATTCCTCCATATTTATGCATAAAATTATATATATGTATAGTTATATTTTATATCTATGTAGAGAAAGATTGAACAATATATACTTCTTAATTAATCAAGCACATGGATTTATTATGTTATACATGGATAACTAAATAGCTTTCTTAATTCCTCAATTTTTAAAGCGAGTCCCAGGGAATTGGGAAATAATTTTTCCAAGCTTAACTTTATCAAGATTCTCAAAATAAATTAAGGTATTTTTTAAAAATTGTATGAACTAGGGCTCCTAGGGCTGAAGGGCTTGCAGGTTTTCTTTAGGTATTACTTCGACATGTTCGGTCACTCCTTCTCTCTGGGAGCCTTTAAGAAATTCATATTTACATGATAAGTTGCCTAGATCCCATAGGCAAAAGTGTTATATTCTAGTGAGAAGGCAGACATTCACCAAATTGTCTGCACACGACTTTGTAGTTTTTTTTGTTTTTTTTGGCTAAGCTGTTTCTACACCACTTTTGATTTTTTTTTTTGGTGTTGTTGGTTCCAGAATTTCTCTCAAGGCTCCTGAGGCCATCCTTCAGCTTTTAATCTTTATAATGGGACCCTTGGAGCAGGGAACGATGCGGAAGATCTCGCCATAACTAATTCCCACGTCAAGAACCGCTGTCACACGATTTCTTTTGGCCTTCATCTCAGTTATCATTGGTCTGATATTGAAATGTGTTGAACAATAATTTTTTGTTTGTTTAATTAACTCCACCGTGGCTTGGAGCTATTAGGCGTCGAAAAACTGACAAACTTTGTTCCAATAATATACGTATGCTTTATTCATATAAAAGATAAATCCCCAAAAAATACTGAGTCTTAAATCAAATAAGGATTCTTAACTATAGCTAAAATTCTTGGGTATCTTCACTCATCCCACAAATTTAACTAAGAAGCCCAGAATTGACCAAAATAGGACCATGAATAATTAGCCTGTATGTATATCTAAAGTTAAAAAAATAGTTGGGATTTTCTTCCTCTCTTGATTTATGTTCAATATTGTTTTTATGTTGACGCAACACATATTCTTTTGACATTTTTTAAATTCAAATTTGTAAAGAGAATATATATTAAGAAAGTTTTCATTGATTAAATAGAATACATACACATATGTACTTTTTCCCGAAAAGTAGTTAAATGCTAGATTATGTTAGAGTCACACTCATGAATTACGTTTATTTATAAATATAATATCCATTTACATACGTTAGTATAAACAATGATGCCTTTTTCTTCGAATTTATTAATGTAAATATGTACGATTGCATGTAAACAAAAGTGTCTTGTTGCTTTGTTGTATTTTCATAAGGTCGTAAATAACAATTCCCCTACAGCACTCTAAAATTAAATTATTAAATGCATGCATTGATCCTCTAGTACACATAATATTTTGCCCCTCAATACAAAAGTAACATTTAATGATTTTTATCGAAATTGAGTGTGAATTAAATTTGAATTTTCAATGAATTACTATCGTCAATTTCTATAAACATATTATTATTATCATTCACCCCTTGGCTGTACCGTAAAATTACATTTAAAGTACCCAAAATGTTTCGTTGCAAATTAGAATACAATGACATAAAACTTACTCAAATATATTTGTTGTCACTGAAACATTGATTTGTACAGTGTGTCCAAGTATATCCTGAATAAAGCTTTGGAAAGGTTTCATTCAGTTTGTAAATAATAATTTACCGTTTTATTACCATAATATATCAACTGTTTGGACAATAAAAATGCCGAAATCAACTAAAATGAGGGACAAAATAAATCGTACGTCATCGCTTCTTGAGACAGGAATGAATATGACGAGGTCTTCCTGCTCCAAGGGTCTTATTACTAAGATTAAAAAGCTGAAGGACGGCCTCAAGAGCCTTGAGAGAACCCCTGGAACCAGCAACACTCAAAAACTCAAATGTTGTGTGGAAACAGCTAGGCCAATTTCAGGTCCTGGTTAATATGGCCTCACTCCTCACCATACTATAACCCTCTTTAATATAGGATATAGGGCATCACCGAGACGACTGCCTATGACACCTTCCATGTAAATCAAAAAGTTTCCATTTAAAAATGAAGGTTAAAATTTGAAAGAACAACAACAAGAACCTTGAGAGGAAGCCTGGAAGTGGTGGGCAAAACTAGAAAAAGGACAGCGCACGTCCTAGCATACATCTCATAAAAATCAGCGCGGACGTATACCTAGAGATAATGGTTTTTACCTGATTGAAGGGCAACTACCCCTAGGGACAATATGTTTTCCAGCAAGACTCCATCCCCAGTTATTATGTCCAAAAGCTCAAAAGTGGTTTGAAGACAACTTGGTGAATTTCTGGTCCTAATCAATGTGGACTCTGCCCTTGCTAGACTTCAGCCCTCTTGACTATGAAATCTTGGGCACCATCGAGAAGAATGCCACCTCCCATGTGAATACCGGATGAAAGAGAGCTATAGTAGGCATTTCATTGGTAGAGATGGAAAGGGGTTTCATGTAAATAGTCTAATGCTATACGGAAGAGGGTTGGGGAGAAGGAATATCCTTGCTTGCATTCCCGAGTTATGTCGAAATAATCTTCCCCATACAAAGAGCTAAGTTTAGAAAAAGAGTATTTTAATATAGCTGCCTCCATATAAATAATTTTTATTAATCTTTTCAGCTGAGACAGTATATATATTTATGTGAGATAAAGCCGAAGGATTTTCTACTTTTCTTGATTTCTGTTCGAGATTGGTTTTTTTTTTTAATGTTCCTTTAAATACCCGATGGTTTTTTTACACTAATTAAGGATAAGTAAACATTATAGTAGTACAATTTATCAATCCTATCAAGGGATCTTCTTTAAAGTCCATATACTTAAGGTATATTTCTTTCTCTAGAAACGACCGGGGTGATAACTTACGCACATTGAGTCCATGAGAAGAATTTCCCCCGAGCGCGTTGTCCATAGAGCTACGTCGTTCCATAGATTGTTTTTATGTTGATGCACCACATATATGCAATTGTGTATTATATTTATAGATGATAGTGGGGCTAGTTGATATGAAGTTTAGCTTGCACCTGATTACTCATCTTGTAAGAGTATATTCAAAACAATTTTAATGTAATTTGGCACCAATTTTATTCCAGACCTAATGGCAGAGTTGGAGACTTGGACTGGAGATTTAAGGTTCGACTTGGATTGAACCCATCCTTTGAATACAAAGGACTCAACTTGATATTAGAATAAGAGACTGGACTTGACTTGGACTCGATGGCTAAGACTTGCAAATCGTAAGCTATTTCATACTCAACTCAAGAAAAAGTATTAACAATATGTACCAAATATAATAATTACGGCTTGAAATGAGCTCAAAAAACTTGTAAAGACTTGGACTGAAAGTAAAATGACTTTTCCCTCACCTCTGGTGAATTCGAAACACGTCGTTGGGGACTTGAGTCCGTTTTTGAAGTCTTGTAACTTGCCTGATATCGCAACAAAGGACTACAGACTTGACGTGGACTCGATAGCTAAGACTCAGAACCTATTTTATACTGAACTTAAGAAAAACCTGAACATTATGGATCTTATAATATTATAATTATGGACTTAAAAAGGAGCTCAAAGAAATCCGAACCTCGAACTGGACATAAATATTCAAAAAAATTTCAAGAACTTGTGATCAAAAATTTGAGACTCGACTTGGACATATTCTTACCTCTGGCTTATGGTACTATCGCTGTATTGTCAATTTAAGTGTTGTAATTGATGACACACGTTGATATGGAAGTAATAATTCAATATGCAACTGTATTTTCGCCCGCAGACTGAAACCCACATTTATTATTGTTATTTAAACTCGTAAAACACGTATATGACCATTAAAACTTTCAATCGTTATCGTTATTCAGAGTATAACTACGATTCAGTGCCATTTTCGATATGAAAGTACTATATAGGTAGATGAACACAAATATACTTATAGTTCAGTTTTGTAGGCACTTTGAATTCGGACAGGTTATTATTAAATATCATTAAAAAATTGGAAAATACGGAAACTATAAATTTATTTGACTAAACATACAAATTCGATCTTAAATACTTTTACACATTATTATCTTTAATTTTTCAAAAGTAAAATTGAAATAAGTATTTTTGTGATGAATTTTTTTTTACAAAGTAATTTTTATATTTTAATTGAGTCGAAACATTACATAAGGAATTTTGAGACATAAAACCTATGTTTAACCGAGTTTGAAGACAATCGACAAATTAATTTCCGATTTATTAACCCATATCTACCCAATTTACTATATATAGTAGTAGTATATGTTTTTGACGTTGTGGACAAATATTTAAGTAAAATATATTTTTTTTCTTTTGTCTACAGATAAATATCAACACTGTATTAACCAAATTGGACTTTATTTTTGTTGTTGTTAGGTGTTAACATCATTTTTCGACATTCTTTCGTCGTGTGGGGAATTTTTATACTGGCTATAAGGATAAACACCATGATTTGATATGTTTTTAAATTTTTTAACTTTTAATCATGTTAATTTGATCATAATTAGTTTTCCTAAAAAATGATTCATTATTCGAAATATTACTCTCAATTTTATAGCTAAATTATTTTTAACTACTAAATATTGTATGCTGGGTAGCAGAACAGTACACAACTTTTAGTGTGATTTTTTTTCCTTTCCGACAATTTTGTCTGAATTAGAAATCTTATTTTTAAAACATTAGTTTGTCATAAATTGAGCATTTTATGCATGCTGAAGGTACTGAGGAAAATTTATTTTCTCTTGATTGACAGTATAAGAAATATTAAACATTCTAGAGGAGGGAGCAGAAGATGACTCCTCCTGATAATAATTTTAAATCGAATTGTAATTCAGAGGATGAAAATAGTGGGTATTTAACAAATAATTTAAGTCCACGTCAGCTTCAAAGTGAAGCCGAATATATATAGAAAAATGATCAAGTTAGTGATAGAGGTGAACAAAATCCAAAGGGCAATGAAACCTCCATAGTTAATACAACAAAGATTAAATCCCTAAATCTCTAAATTGTTATGGAGAAAATCATCTCAATTTCAATCAGCCGTTGTGCAAGACAAATGAAACACTGAACATCTAAAAATCAATATATCAGAATTAAGTCATCGATTAAAAATTCTATTTTTTCATGAATGACACCAATATTAACACATTAGTCTCAAAACCTCTGAAATTTTCAAATTATAGATAGAATGGACCAAAGTAGCAATAATTATAGAATTCACATTCGACCAAAGAAGTGGTTTTAATCCAATTTTTACATAGATGGTGGATCTAAGCATTCAAAATACCTGACTGCAAATCAAGGCCTTCATAAAAGTATTGCAAATGTAAAGTCGCATTATATTCAAATGCTTCAAAAAATACAACACCAACAATTTATTTAAGTGTGTAATATGTTTACAAGATAAAAAAACTTAAAAGTTATAAAAAATCAAATCCAATTTTTTAAATATCTAAATAAGTCGTATTTGCCCAACATACTAAATATAGTAGGTGCTATATCAATGAGCATGAGGTGTGTATGAGCATGACCTATACAAAAATAAAAATATTTTTCAATACTTTACATACATATGACATAATGGAAGTACAAAATTTGGCTTAAAAAAAATTGCCCATTAAAGGGTTCAAATTTAAATTAAATGCACCACTAGATCAGATCAACTTAGAATATCAAATAGTATCGTATCAACCATTCTTTGACTTCAAATACAAACATCTTAGTGAATACATAACAAATTTTACAAAAACAAACTCTTAAAAATAACCACTTATAATTACATTTTCATAAAATAGAGAAGGTTTAAGAATGTAACTTGATAAAGACAAGCAAATAGTAACTCAAATTATTAAATAAACTAAGGTATTTGTATGTAAAGTCAAAAGATATTTACATAATTAAAATATAGCAAATATTTTATTCGCTTTGAGAATAATAATTATCAATGACATATTCGATTATACAGGGTATTTTTATAATGAGTGGCAATCAGGCTGTCGAAGTATTTAAAGCTTCATTATGTCATTCTAGTAGCGAGATCCTAAATTTTTCTTGAAAATACAATTAGTTAGTAGTAGTTGGGAAAGTGCTTTCAAAAATAAATACCCCCCCCAAAAAAAAAAAAGATTTTACACAATATGTTATAAAATTAAACTCATCACAATTTAGATCCCGAGTTTTTATTGGTTTAATTTATGAAAATAAATTAATTGCTTCAATTTCTAACATACCAAAAACGATGTATTTAATTCATTTTTTAAATGTTAAGTTTGCAAAATTCTTTGAACGCAAATAACTCCATAGATATACATGATATTAAAGAGCTAAAATTGGTGCTATCAGATCCGGGTGAATGCTATAATTTTTTTTTATCGGTCAAATTAAGTTATAAAACTGGATTTATTCATGGAACACCAACAGTTTCAAGACCTTTGCAAACTCGACAAAAACTAATGTTCTTATCAACTACTTATCAACAACATTACAATCAAATATGTTGGTATTAAATGATGCATCTTTTTATATTAAAAAAAAAAACTATCCCCCTACGATCTTTTTATCAAAAATTATCTAATCATAAATAAAAAAGGATGAAAAATCACTTTGTATATATACTACCATTAACTCAACAATAGGGACGTCACTTATCTGATATTTTTCAAAACTATGTAAAACAAAATTTGTAAATGTCTACTATCATTATGAAACACAAAAAGTTAATTTTCCTTAATTATAAAACTTGTTTTATTGCTTTCTGTAAAAAGGAAGTACCCTATAATATTCAACATGAAACTAGTTCCTTTGTATTACCACAGGAAAAAATAATTTATCAGGAATTTTATATAAATAAATATAAAACATTGTATGTAGAAGTATTTAATCGATTTTTTTACAACAAATGATTAAATTTATTTACATAATTTCTACCCCACATTTCATTCATAGCTACGTGATTGAGTCAAAACTAATTTTTATGACTATGAGTGCTCTTTTTCATCATAATACTAAATGCAAAAACATATTAAAGAAGAACCGGACATTTTTTCATTAAAAAATGTATAAAACGAGGGGACTAACATCAGGTTTTTCTTCGTTTTCTGTATCAGAAGGTTTGTTAAGTCCTTTGCTTACAAAGGTTGAAACGTTCATCCATCATCATTGAAGAATTAAAATGTTATAACAATAAACTAAATCAAAATAATTTAATATTTGGTAGAATACACATAATTTGCCTGGGTATAAAATATAAACACAAAGGAAAGAACAGAACATTTGTGCATTAGAGCTAAGGCAAGCTGTCAATTATCAACATTTTTTAGTTGACGAGTTGATTTATTGTTGCCAATCTGAGGCAGTTTTTCATTTTCCAAACATTATTCTTATAATGTGAGTAATATACAAATTTTTTATACTAAAGAATATTATCATTCAAGGAGTTGTATTACATATTTATTCGTAAAACAGTGCCACTCTCTGACGCTTGGCTTACAAACTAGTATAAGTAAACAACGCTTAAATATAAAATGTGTTTGCGCATGAAAGACGTAGAGAAGCATTGATGGATGGTTTGTCTTGAAGTTATAATAAGTTTAAGCCCCGGTGAGACTCAGAGTATAATTGAAAATAGATATTGGAGTCATTCATGGCAATGTATTTGCTAAATATAGAGTGGGATTTATGTTTATTTTCTTTTTCTCGTTGCTGCTCGAAGCTGGTCAAATGAAATGTTATGCAAAATAAGCTGCTCTCCTCAAAAATATTCTTCAATTTCTGGTTTCTTTATTTTACATATTGAAAGTTCTCAGAATTTACAAATCTACAGAGTCGTGACACAAAACTTGCAGTAACATTTAATAACGATTTTATTCCCGTTACTTTGAATTACGATATTTTATTAAGCAAACAAACCACAGTTGAAACCAAAATGAACAAGCTATCCCTGTATACCATGTCTCTAACCATAAAAATGTCAGAACAACAACAAAAAAGGCATCGCGGTCTATTCTCCGCCGGTGTTAGTGCTGATAAGCTGAAAAGACCGTTGGCATCTCCAACCGGACTGTCTAAAAATATCAAAAAGTCCATTAAAGTCCCTTACATCCAAGAAAAACCAAAACATCTGCAGCAATACAATGGATGAGTTATGGCCTGCCTCCATGTGACCCTTTTTTAGCCCTGACTTTAACCCCATTGACTTTGCAAATATGAGGGTTTTGCAGAAGAATGTCTGTCACATGTCTCGTTCAAATTTGGATTTGCTACAAGCTTACATAGGTAATGACATCGTAGTACACCGTGAACAGGAACTTCATTGTCAAGAGTTGAAAATCTATTCTTAATTAATAAAAAATATAGCCGGATAGTGTGTTTAACTACATATATCCCAAATTAAATCGTATCTAAAAGTATAAAGTTATAATTTGCTCAATCAAATCAAATAAATATCTACAATTACAAGGTAGGAAGAACAAAAAAAAAAAGAACAATACAAGTCCCATATCTTTTATCTTTTCTCTTCATTCAAGGTACCGGCTTCACAAGTAAATACTATCATGGACAATTAACGTACCATGTTAAAAAAAGATAAAGAAACCAAAATATATCTAAATGATATTTTTTTTTTAAATCAAAACACCAACAGAAACGATCAGTGACAATTATTTAATTAATAGTTTTTATACGGGTGAGTATCATTCTAAAAACTAAAATATGACGTAAGAACTAAAATATTTGAGTTCTTGTTGAATAAAACTAGGTCATGGTGTGAAATCATACCAACATCGTATTGTATCTACTCGAAATCGAATCATCGGAGGCAATCTCTTGGAGTTCCCTCGTCGCCGCCGTCACAAATCCTTTGTTTATATTCATTCTCTTCCCCATCGCCGCGACTTCTTCATATGGAATTTAACAATGCAGTTATTAGCCAATGTATACCTATCATTAACTACTAATAGTCGATACTTAATCTGATACTCTGATAGTTTTTTCCCAATAAATGCCTCAACGCTCTTCTTAAGTGAAGTGAAGTGTGTTTTATTCTTTCCCCACATCCAGAACACTTGAACATATTTGCTACCTTCGTTCCTAGGTTTCCAACATATATTGATCCTAATGCAATTT
>NC_052135.2:13834318-13999020 GCF_016086655.4 Lepeophtheirus salmonis
TGCTCAATTTAGACCCTTTCATTTATCATGGTTCGTCAATATTATATGCGTAGGAAAAGATAATTTTTTTTTGAGGGGACCAACAACTTTTGCCGGATTATTTGGGACTACGATTTCTTTATAAATTTTTTGTTGGACATTTGTTTTAAAAAATACGTTATAAATAAAGTGTTGTATTTTTTTAAAGAAAAGGCAACACGCAATTTATTGAACTGAGACCAATAAGTAATGTTATCCTGTATTGCTTAGAGTTCCTTGGTTCTGGCTCCTGCAGTTCATGAAACAGAACCGGCTAGAACCACCATACATCTTTAAATATATCCTTGATTGAAAGTGTTGTGGTCATCCTTATCCGAAATAAATATTTCTATATCAAATTTTAAAGGATCGATAGCTACAAAGAAAATGAAAATGGTTCTGTTTTCTACAGAAAATTATAATCTAGTTCCTTTGACTCTTGTTGGTCAAGAATATTTTTCAGGCCCAATCATAAGAATCTAATTAATTTAAGATGATTAAATTGGAAAATTTTCTTTTATAATTGGTTAACTCCATACACGATCCCCTGGGGCACATCTGTGTCTTTCCCGATTTGATTTACATCCATCGAATTTATCATTTTTTTTCACTGTTATGTACAGAATAACTAAAACGAATGTCATAAATAAAACCTCTATAATTGCTTAGGCACAATGTACATATATAAAACACGGCCTCAACAAATAAAACATGGGTATTTTTTTTTTTTTTTGTTCAAAATTAGCTTTGTTAAAATTATTATTATGATTTATTCACTTTATGGTGTAGATTCTCCATAACATTTTTCAAGCCACTGCTTAGCTCAAACGGTATATTTCTCCATCAAGAAGCATTATTAAATTAAAACACGAAACTTTTTTTAATCCATTGTTTTGGAAATAACAAAAGTAGGGTCACACTTCATGAGCGTCTGCAGGATTATCTTTTTGGGTGGGAGGGGGCTTGGTTTTGGAAATTTAAAAAATAACATTTATTGGGAAAAAATTTCAAAAACCCATAGCTATTCAAAAAAAAATTGAATTTTTGGGAATTCTTTTTAAAAATTACATATTACGAAAAAAAAAATTCAAAAATTCATAGTTGTATACAGAAAATTTATTTTTGAGAAAAAAAAAATTGAAAAATTAGACATTTTGGAAAAAAAATTCAAATATTAAAATTTTTTTACAAATCAATAGCTATTAAAAAGAAATTAAATTTTTTTGGAAAAATATATGAATTATTAATTTTTTTGCTCTGCTGCATAATTTCCCCAATTGACGAAAAAAATTCTAGTAAAACGCAAAAATTCATTTATTTTCGGGTAAATTAAGACGCTCCTACACTTAGCACAAAAACTCAAAAACAGCTTTCATTTGAAGGTTCAACCTAAAGGGGAAAAAGGAGAGCCATCTATGTGTGAACCCTGATACTTTCAGCCATTATGTTACAATTTAGAATCCACTAGTTTGTATTAAATGAATATTAATGTTTATATATTATACAATACTAAATGCCCAGTTAGATAATCACTAGAGGTTTTGTTTTATAATGAATTCAAGTATATTGTTAGCCTACTAATCATTTGAATTTTGGATCAAAGTATACAAATGAAATAATAAGCATAGCACCATTTTATCTCTTTGAAGAATAAACAACTCCTATAAATTTAAAAAAAGTCATTTCTCAATTTTCTACTTCTTTTGTCCTACTTAGCGTTCATTCTCAACTATGGGTATTTATGAAAATCCAGTCTAAAATGGCAAATCAACATGGTAACCCTGACAATTTGAAGAATGTTTTGGAGGAGAGAAAGAATAATGCTCATGAGGATCCATTAGAGTCGCTACAATCAGCTGTGAGAAGAGAGGAAGGAGAAAAGGATATAAAAATGACATTTGCTAGAACTACTTCCAATTCTACTCTGAGTCCAACAAGGACTAACGCTGAAAAAATTCTCAGGATTACGTTGTGTCTTTTATGAGTACACACTAATGGTGAATCATGATTGGAATATAATTGAATCTATTTAGGAAAGGATGTTACCTACTTCGGAATTAAATTTCATTCTGTAGACTACCAATTACAAAATAACAGGCAAGCTAGAAAATACACTGGATTTTCATAACTGGCTATTGATTAGAAGAAGGAAGACGTTAAGGAAAAAATAAAATGAAGAATGTTTATAAGAAAGAAGGAGTAAGAAGTCACAAATTCGGAATCATGAGTTTATTTCGAAAAGACTCATGGACAATAATGAATCATTAAAGGCGTCCGTAAGATTATATTATTTGTGAAGGGGGAGGTCTAGGCTTTTGGACTTTATTTTTTTTTTTTTAATCCAAAAATTAAAATTCGTATGATTCTTTTTTCAAAAAATGTAATTTTTGGAAAAAATTCACAAATTTAATTTCATATTTTAAATTTTTCAAAAAAAAAAAATTCAAACTTTCACAGCTTTTCACAAAAAATTAAATTTTTTGAAAGAAAATATCAAAATGATATTACAAATATTCAATTTTTAGAAAAATTATTTTAAAAATCCACAGCTATTCACAAAAAAAATTTTTAGGAAAAAAATTTCAATAATTAAATCTTAAATATTAAATTTTTATTAAAAAATCAGCCCAATTTCCCAAGAAATGAATTTACCATTGGTCAAAATGTTCGCAGTAAAATTATGTAAAACTGTTGTGAACAACTTTTACTATGAAATAAAGAGTAGCCCACAGTAGTCTGGGAGTTTAGACTAACTACTAATTGACTTCAGGCCTTTTTTTATCACTCTTTTTACAGAAAAAGTTTAAAAATACAATGAACTTTGCTAAGTGTTAATAATCTTTTTGAAACAGGTAATTGCTAATTTATCGTGGCTTTGTTTTTATTGTTTACCTTGCACTTCGTCTTCTTTAAAAAAAAATCATATTAAATATGACAAGGATATTTTATCAAAACGATTATAAAATTAGTTTTACACTATTATGCTTTGTCTGTGAAATTCATTTCATATCAATTATATTATTACACATTTTTGATATCTTTATTTTCACAATACCTTATATCATATGTCGAAGATAAAATATTATATTCAAGAAAGATGGATTCAAGAAATATGTACATGAAGGTGCTGGATAAGTGCATTGTAAATATTAGACATTGACCCTTTATTTTAATTTGTAGCATATCCATACATATACAAGTAAATTGTTAGCATTATAGACATGTAAAATAAAAAAATCGAAAATAAACGCACTAATCCTGAAATTTGAGGATTGTTTCTGAACAGCTAGGTAGTCATGACGTTTCATTCAATAAGCTGCAAGCGGCTGAGAGATGAAGGAATAACTCCTGTTTATATTTTACACCTAGATTTTATCTCTTCAAATATGAAACAATAATGATAACAGTCATAGAAAATGTATAACACTCTTCAGGTTGCAACTATAAAAGTCTCCCACACTAAAAAAAATAATATATATATTTACAACCCCATCTACACAACTATCTGTAAGCGATCAATTCACAGAAAAATACTATTACTAGGAATGTGAATATTGGCTTTTTAAACGACCCTTATTGATTAAAAAAAAAAAAAATACATTGGTTGGTAAGAGCAAAAACTGAACATTTTTACTAATCAATTCTCCCTATTTTGAAAATTCTAACGTATCAGCGAGCAAGAAGCAGTATATGTAGTTTATAGCGATACTTGGCTGCAGATATGATGGCACTCTCAATGGTACCATATTATTCATCATATTCTATCATGTGTGGTTATCACACTCACCTCAATTTGGCCAATATTCAAATCCTTTACTATTATATTCATTAAATAGCAATAAAATATTTTTCTTGTCCTATAGGTGAATTTTTTAAATAAATAATATTTTTTATTAATTACGATGATCCATTGTTATTTGCAGTTGATACAGACCAGGACTTGATCGAAAACCGCCTACTATAAATAATAATGAATGAGTTTAAATGTTGTTTGAACACAGTAAGTACATTTAAATAATTTTTTAATGATGTTTCTATATTTTTAAGGGTCATTATTAGTGATGGGACGATTAATCCGAATCAAGAATAGGAGAATCGTTTTTTTTTTCTGGAATCAGAATCTGCATTGGGAACATGAGGTTGAATTTGCGATTCCGATTTTTATTTATTACTGGTATTTTCTAAGTTATGAAAAGAAGAGCCACCAAATTAAGGAATTTTTGAATTTTAATAGAAAATGTAATATTTTAAAAATTTTTATCAAAAAATTTAATATTTGAAATTTTTCTCCTAAAATTTAATGTTTGAATTTTTTTTTTTTAAATTATATTTTAAATGTAATTTTTAAAATTTTTTTCCAAAAATTATTTATTTTATAAAAGCTGGGTATTTTTCCAAATATTTTTTTTTTTGTGAATAGCTTTAAATTTTTTTTGTGAACAACTGTAGATTTTGGATTAAAAAAAACCCAAAAAAGTTCACTTTTTTTATATAGTTGTTGATTTTTACAAAAATATTAAATCAAATTGTATATTTGTAAAATTTAAATATTTGAAATAATTTAATATTTGATATTTTTTCCAAAAAAATTCCAACAACCATATACATATATTCCTGTGGACGCTCCTGATAGCAAAATGGTTTATTTTATCTATTATTTAAAATTTTAAAGCATCGGAATTGGCATCAGGAATTTTTAATAGAATCGCGTAGGATTTTTTTTTGGTTTCGTCCCATTATTATGATTTATGATGTAACATATGCACATATAACTTAAATTATTCTTAAATTACCTTTATCTTCTGTATCAGATCCGATTTACAGTACAAGTTGTATCTTGTACCTATAATTAGATTGCACAAATTACCATTTTTACGTCAAATTATGCTTTATTTAATTACAATATTAGTCTTTTTTATTTCTATTGATTCAGGCTATAATTTCGTTTTGATATATTGAAATAACGCGTTTGTTATGTAATTACGACTAATATAAATGACTAAATGTGCCTTATAAATATAATTTTCAATTTTTACATCGCTTAAAAAACAAATGGTTATATACAATTTGTAAACACAATCCCATGTCCGATATATTTATATAGACTTTCTATTTTTTTTTCTCAGCTTTTATTTTTGTCATTAATTTAATTTAAAAATACATTAAAACACAATTATATAAAAATGACATTGGTCAGCATATAATGAAAAAAAAAAAAGTTCCAAAGTTTGGACATGAAAAATTTAGTTACAAAAATACACCATAAAATAAACTCAAAGAAAATACCTCTAAATACTTAATAAAACAGGGATGTAATGTTTTGCAAAAATAATATTTTATTAGTGTCCATTTTCCCTTTCATTCTCATAGTATATAACACATCCTGCGTTTTTGCTAAAATAGCATTGATCTTTCTTGATGGCCTGTGCGATTAAAAAATGTTAAAAAATCATATTTATCATATTTAAATGACTCTGCATAGAATCTACAAGTTCATGCAAATCCTTTAAAAATTAAATTTAGATTGTTTCACATTAGTGCTCTTAAAAACAATTAATATGACGTATACTTCCTATATCAATTATTATCTAACATCTACAACAAACAAGGTGTTGTATATTATTAACTTATTTGGGTTGACAGGTATTGCACTCTTAAGTTCCAAACAACAGCCTTGAAAGAATTTAATGAGGTATTTTTTGGAATTACCGGGGGCCTCTCGTTCACACTTTTTCAGGATTTTGAGTGAATTAATTGTTTTATTCATCACTTTGTCAGATCAATTCTGCTAAGCCAACAAAAATTCTAAATTTGTACGTAAGGTAAGAGGAAATGAAGATTAAACTCACTGATGAAGCTTCAAAGAAAAAATGATGGGACACACAATAAATCAGTACTTTAGAGTTGTTTTTGTAAGTGGAGTTTCTTGATAAACTTGCTAAAACAATTAAACCTGTTTGTACCATGGATTTAACATTCCTCAATTTTGTTCCTTTGTGCCACTCATACAATTAGTTACTTGAGAGCCTTCCCAAGGGGGATATGGGCCTTAGCCCGTTCAAAAAAACTATTTTAAAATATGTATTTGTTTATAGGTACTGTAAAATATATGTAAGTGTTTATTATTATAATTAAAGAGAGGGCCTAGTCCGTAAAATAATCTAAATTATATCTTGTTTTCCTTATATATTTTATTTTATCTAAGAAAATATAAATATAATCAATAACTATTATATAACTAATTGAATAACATTAATGGCTGAAATAAAACTATAAAAATCTCCGGAACTAAGATTAGGAATGGGCAAAATGTAAAGAAAAACAAAAGCTTGAAGATTAACAAAGGAAAAAAGGTTTTTATTTTTGTTCATTATTTAATAGATCGCCTTGTTGTTAACATCTATTAATAGGCAGGGAGGAATTATTATTAAAAATATCCAGCCAAATCCCCCTAACCCCAAAATTACTTCTTCACCCAATGAATGCGTATTTTTTTAATCTATTGCCAAAGTAATAAGAAAAAGTTCACAAATGTCGTGATCATTAAAGCCATTTTATGCTTAAAGAAATAGACATTGAATATTTTAAGTTTATAAAGTACATTTTAAGGTCATATAAAAGGTCAAATGTAACAAAAAAAGATAACTTCTTCGAAATTTTTATTTTAGCGTGTGTACTAGGTTGTCCAATTTTTGGGGTGACCTGCTAATTCGATCTTCCGTTGTATTCTAATGAAAATGGTCTTTAGAATTCTTTTGAAAAAAAAAAAAAAATAGACAAATAATCCCAAAAAAAAATTTTTCGGCAAAAAAAACATTAAATTTCAAATATTAAATTATTTTGTGAAAAATTTCAAAAATCTATAACTTTTCACAGAAAATTAAGTTTTTTGGAAACAAATTTGGAACACTAAATTAAACTTTTGACAAAAAATTCCAATATTAATTTTTCTAGTAAAAAGAGAAAAATCCTTAATTTGGATTTATAGCCCAACCCTGTGGACGCCCCATGGTTTTGCTGGTTTCCTCACAACCATATATGAATTCATATGAAGAAGAACTACCAAAAGTTAATGAGTTATAAATTTTGAATATTTTTGTGTAACAATAATAAAAAATATCTTGGGCCTGTAACCATGTTTATTTAATTTTCCACAAAGCAATGAGTTAATTTAAGTATTTTATGTAAATGATAAAAAATAAGGATATATTGATATATATTGTACAAGTTATAACTTGTAGATGCAAATTGTACAAGTTGCAACCAAAACAGAGACGAATAAGTAAAATTTACTATCTTGGTGATGAGGACAATAAAAATTGATTGAAACTTACTTACTGTTTTTATGCTGTGAGGGTGTACGTTGATTTTACGGTAGAAAGAGTTCGAATAATATTTATAAGCAAGAAATCTCCAGAAAGATTGTCACTATACCAGAAATTGAACAGAAAAGTCCATCAAAGTTGACAAAAATTATTGAATCTAGAGAAAGAGCCAAAATTACTACAAGCAGCCACCCAATATGGGCAACAGTTGGTACTTTCAAACGACGGGTGACGATGAATGAAGATACAAGTACGGGGAAATGGACATATTGCAGAAAGTTCTTTAAATTGTTTTCTGATGCCTGTAAGGTTTATAACAAGAAACCTCATAAAGAGTGGCTAGAATGTTGGGGCAAAATTAGAAAATAAGCAAGAGGTGTCTAGAAATTTACAAAACCAAGATAATAAAGAAGAGGCTCTTATAGAAGATTTTCACTTCTCAGACATCAAAATCCCACCTCGTATTTTGGAACAAATTATGGACCAATGAAAAACCGTAACCGAGAGTATAAGTAAATGCATCTACCCATTAAATGGACTACAAAGATATATCCAACAAATATCCTAAAATGTGTCCTGTGATGATCCATCCAATAATTGATATGGAAGCTCAACTTTGCCTTTGAGGACGCTAAGATTTTTTCAAACCCGGAATATGGCTGCAAGATCTTATAAAAGTTCAAGATCAAGCTACGTCACTGAATGGAGAAAAAATTTAATTTGATGGTGCTGTTTTACTTCGAGAGTAAAGATAAGTGTAGTAACAGTGGAGCAATGGTCTACATAAGTCCACAAGCTAGGATTCTATACTTATCAATGGATGTAATAAAGTAGCTGAAGGTCTCAATAGATTGGGATGGTGAAGGAACACCATGAAAAATGAGCTGAACGTGGCTGTTTGAGGGGTACCGTACTTCCAAAGAAACCATGGCTTTAATCGTCTTCTTGATGAGATCATGGCTGACTTTATGGAAGAGTCCGTTGTGTTGATGAGAGTTAAATGTATAATACACACCTGGATGATCATTGATGGGGGATAATCAATTTTATGGAGCACATGGGCAAATCAGATGTCCTACAAAACAAAAAAGAAATTTAATTTTTAGTTAAGATTGTGGACTTTGCAGGGTCAGAATATCTGATAACCGAGTATAACCCTGGTCCAAATTTAATGAATCGATTCATTCATTCCCAACTCCTAAGTCGATTACGGAAATTCGATCATGGTTCAGATTAGATAACCAGGAAGCTCATTATGGACGTATGAAAGATATAATGGAACCCTTTAAACAATTTCTTACTCCTAAAAGAGTATTTTCATGCTGTAATACTGTTAATGAAGCTTTTTTAAGTGCAAAGGAACTGTTCATCAAAAATTAGAACGAGATTGGATTTTTGACCCGAAAAAAGCAACATGTCTAAGAACAGACTGATCCAATAGAGGACTGGGATACTATCTGAGCCAAAAAAATTGTCAGTGTCATTCTGGAATATCAGAATGTTGCGCTGATGGATGGAATATTACACTTGTGGGAACTAGATTTCTATCTGATACAAAAGATAGAGGAATAAAAACGTTTTATGAAGTATTTTTTATCAAATGCACGGTATGATTATGTACTAGGATCAAGTGATCGTACTAGAACCACTTCTCAAGGAAGTATTGAAGATATTGCACACGGATCATTAGGGGCCCTCTGCAATGATATTTCATGCGGTATCATGTGCGTATTGGCCAGGAATTACCACATTAGGCGTACAGTAGACTTATGTAAGTCAAGCAACTCTATTGCTCCTTCACGGCCTAGATGCCCACCTATACTTATGAATGCCCCATGTACATCATTAGAAGCCATCGTTGCTGACATTTGTTACATCGGAGACTATAGATACCTTGTGGTTGCAGATATATTGTCGGATGGATAGAGGTGTCCGGTTCACCTGATTTTAAAGGAGTAAAGTGATTGTTGGCAAGCTTTAGGAGTTTCTTTGCAACATTTCCTGAAGAAATCTGAAGCGACAAAGTGTCGAAATTTTATGAACCTGACACTGGAATATACCTAAATATGAGGTTTTTATTGTCTTAAAATATCAAGGAAGATGATGAAGACATTAATAACTTTATGTGGGAGCCTTACAAGTTATTTGATTTGGAATAAATCCAGAAAGGAGTTGAGTTCCGTTTTTAAAAGAGACTCCTTATGGAAGCTTTTTTCGCATATTTATATATTTTATCATTAGTAAGAGTATTGATTATTTAATTAATGGCGAGTAATGCCTACTAGTAAATCTCTTTTAGCAAATTAAATTGATGATTTTTATTTAGTGATAAAAATCTCATAAAAAACTTATTTCAAGAATTTGATACCCTTGAAAATGCACTGGAGAGGGCGTTTTAAAACAGGGATAACAAGGACTGCATGCACACCCTCAATGGACACTTCTGATAGTTTATTGTAATCTTTGTCAGCAGATATGTCGTGTCTCATCGTTTTTAATTTTTTTTAAACAGCTGTGGCTTTGTGAATTTTTTTTATCAGAAAAATTTACTTTCTTGAGAATGCTATGGATTTTTCAAATTTTTTGGCCATTTTTTTTTTTTGTGTGAACAACTGTATCTTCTTAAAAAAATTTTCCAAAATTAAATTTTTTGAGAATAACTAGGGATTTTTGAAATTTTTTTTAAACAGCTGTGGATCTTATAATTTTTTTTTCAAAAAAAATTAATTTTTTGAGAATCGCAATTAATTTTTTAAATTTTTCTCCCAAAAAATTAATTTTCAAATTTTTTTCTATAAATTCCAAAACCAATATATATATAAAATCCTGAGGACACCCCTCACTCTAGTTCTCTTTTCCCACTTTTTATGTCAGAATTTATAACATAAAGAGAATTAATGAATAAGTACATTAATATTTTGATCTTAACATCATTTACATTTTTTTAAATATTCACATTCAAAGCAATTTACTCATTCTTCCCATCCCTTGAAATAACCTGTACTCAATAATATGTACTATAATTATAGTTAT
Source organism: Lepeophtheirus salmonis (assembly GCF_016086655.4). Classification (NCBI taxonomy): domain Eukaryota; kingdom Metazoa; phylum Arthropoda; class Copepoda; order Siphonostomatoida; family Caligidae; genus Lepeophtheirus; species Lepeophtheirus salmonis. The sequence goes on from NC_052135.2 coordinate 13,844,695, forward strand.
TAAATAATAATCAAAAATTGTTGCAAACTACTTGTATTGAGTTTTAATATTATTATAAACGAAAATTAATTTTGTTTAGTCCATTTAATGGATAAATAAATTAATTATTTTAAATAAAATGACACAAAAATCTATTTTTTTTTTAGTTATTAACATTTCCTTACACCAGATTATATACATATATATTAAATTATGACCATGATTCTTTCATTTCGATTAGCATTATATCCACAGGAATAGTTTCGAGTCAATTTCACTTAATTAAGGATACAAATGAAAAATGTAGGAGATAGAGAAAAAGATACCACTGAAAAAAATGTTAATTGGTAAAAAACAAAATTATCTTAGATATAAATAAAAATTTACAATTTATTTTGTTGACAGCTGTCGTATTGTCTACTTCTTTTCCCCTCATCAGTTTTTTGAACGTTGATTGGTTGAATTCTATCTGTCTGTTTTGCCGATCATTCGGTACGGTACATCAAATTGTAAATTCTAGCAATGCCAATTACATGATGGTATATTCTTGTGTTTTCATTAAACTTTGTTGTTGTATACATTTATTGTAATATACATTTTTAAAACAATTATACCAAAGATAGGCGATAATCCTCACTTCAGAGAGAAGCTAAAACTACGACAACATATTAAATAATTAACAAAAAGAAGAAAGGGTAGATGGAACAAACGTTTTTCCTTTTCTAAGTTCTAAACTTAGTTTTTTAATTAGAAAAATAACATCTTTGTTAATAGATTGTCGTAGTGCTAAAATTTCTCATGAATTTAAATATAATTCTGATATTCTCTCTCATTTACGCTATTTTCAATGAAGAAGGTTCTCCCCTTTATAACAGCAATTAAATTTCTCCCCCAAAATCCTATAACAGGCTACTGATACTAACATTAGTCTTAATTTAGTCAAAGGTCAAGGTAAAACCAATTAAATTTGTGCCTTTTCCAGTTTCTTTTAGGGGGAAGGTTGCGAGATACATTAAAATTATTAAACATACATCATGTTAAATTCCTATAAGGATCCAAGAATATAGAATAGAAAATATCGGAACAGCTGATTTTTTTTTACAAAAACCGGTCTTTTAGTTTTGAGAATTCCTTTCCTATGACGAACATTACTACTCAATTTCATTTGACAGGAAGAATAATAAGTTGAGTGATCGAAAAAGCTAAAATATATGAGAGGAATTTATTTATTATTGGATTTTTTAAGTGTTCCTTCAAAAGATATTACGACTATGAACAATATTATTATGCATAAAATCTTCATTGTTGCATGATTCTGCTTAATGTTTTGCATAATTTTTTTCTTGAATCTGCAAATTATGATGTTATGATTATATATTTTATTGATATAAAGTTGTTTTTTTAATTTTGCAAAACATGTAAATGTAATCTCAATTCGATATATTTTTTATTGACATCGCAAATTTTCTTCATAAACACCAAATAGCCTCAAAATCAGTTGAGATTAGTTAGCCAATGGGGCATGAACAAGCTAAAAAATATATATTATCTACAAGGTAGTTTGGCAGTATATAGGTTAGGGGTACGAATACGAATTTAAATATAAATTAAAAGCGGAATTCCTCTTATTTTTTTTTACAAATTTATGAATATATTCAATAATAATACAATAACTCAGGGAGTTTTACATTTTGACACAAGTTTGACACAATATTTATGTTCTTAGATTCAAAGAAATTTTCTTCAATTTGTATTATATTTCAGAATTTTTTCTAAATAGTATCTTTTACAATAATTATTCACGGAACTTTTTAACTTTCTGAGTTACAAAACTTCGCATATAGAGGAAAAAATACATAAGTGTACATTTCTGTAATTGTCTATAATGAGTATGTAATTGATGTAATGTCATTACAAAGTAATTAGAACATTTTCATAGTATAATGAAGAATCATAAATTGAGTGGGATCATTGATATTAACAAGCTAATTTTTTATTTTTTAAGTGTATTTTACGAAGTTTTATTGAAATTTGTCTATCCTTGAAAATCTTTCTTTATGGAACACATGGGTAAAGCGAAATTATTTAGTCAAGAAGTAGAATATGATCAACTGAAACACATACAAGTTATTTAATATTCCACTTTTAATTTATTTAATGGTCTTTTAAGGTCACATATTTTTTTTCTTTTTTTAATGTGTGATTTGTCTTGAATTTTTTTACACACTTACACTCTGTCAAAAAGTACCGGGAATTGTTAATTTAAAGTGACCGCACTGAAGGGATTTAAAAACAATTATTTTCTAGGTCGGCAGCACTATTTTTCACTATGATGCCAAGTTTGATACGATCTGCAGACCAGTTTGCTTGTAACAACTGGATAAATCAGTCTACTTCACTAGTGCTCCATGATTTTTACAATGAACAAAATTATTGAACTAAGAGTTTGCCTATAATTTTGAGTTGCGAACGAAATTTCATCAGCTGACGCTTGAAAATGTTAGAAAAAGCTTCTGGTGAATCAGTTTTACCAAAAACCCGTGCATATGAGTGGTGCAAAGCGTTCATGAGAAGTCACTCAAAAGTGAAGGTGATGCTCATTGTTTTCTTTGATATCTACGGTCTGGCTCATCATGAGTTCGTTCCAAAGAGACAAATGGTTAATAAGGAGTACTATTTGGGCATACTAAGGTATTTGCGTAGGAAAATCTGTCAAAAACGGCCATAATTATGGAAGAACAACTCGTTGATTTTTCACGACGATAACGTGCCATTGTACAGAGCCAAAATTGAGAGGGAATTCAAAGCCAAATACGTAATAAATACCATCGATCAACCACACTTTTCCCCTGATTTAGCTCCATGTGACTTTTTTTTTCTCAAACTTAAACTACTACTCCATGGAATCCGTTTTGAGTCTATTGAATCCATAAAACAAAATTCGTGGCAGGGCCTATAGTACATGCCAAAAAGGGCCTATAAAAAATGTTTGGAGGACTAGAAAAAACTTTGGCATATGTGTATTGTACCCAATAAAGATTACTTTGAAGGTGGCAAAATAAATTTTACTGAATAAATGGGAAATTTGTGTTTTATTTAACAACTCCCGGTACTTTTTTGACAAAATATACATAGAAACTTGTGAAAAAAGTATATTTGAAGATACGCATTTGGATAATTATTTTTTAATACAACTAATCAGAAGGTGGAATAAGTCCGTACACATTATAAGTTGGACCTCAAGTCTTCGTACACAAGTCCAATGTCTTTTTTCAAACATGAATAAAGTCCCACCCACTGAAAAAATCTAGATTAATTTCTTATTAAAAAATAAATATTCGGTTATAAAAACTGTGAATAAGTGTAAGTTAACTATTCTATTATCATCAAATAACTCCAGGGGTTAATATTGATCTCCTAATCATTGGCTTCATCCCTTCAGGTATTGATTTGTATAAATTATTCCCACATAGATAATTGTCTATATTTCGGGTATCAGGACCTAGCCTTTTGCTACCACAACCACTTTTGTTTAAAATAAGTAAAATATACTGTTACAGAATTGATAAGTGATTGTTCGTATTATTATTTATGTACTCAAAATTCATAGTAAGTATTATAAATAAGTAAATGAATACAAACTTATGCTTTAATAAGGATACTAATAAAGTAACCAGACGTATTTTATTTTATAATCTTTAAGGCTTATTTAGTGCTTTTGAATTTGTAGTTATAAGCATCAACCAATGCACAGCCACGGTATATGATTCTACAAATAATTCCAATACATAATTAATTAAATTAGTGAGTGATATTGTAATTAGTTATCCCTCAAAACTACTAAATATATGGTTTTTAACAACGTGGTGTTGGAAAAAATTGTAAGGAATTCGATCAAAGTTAATCAAGAACATAATATATTGACAAGGACAATTAAAGAAGATCGATAATATTGAGAAAATATCTACATTTGGACGTTGATGTTAAGAGGTTGGGTATATAAAAAAGTTCCGTGGAAAAGTAGATTAATATAATATATGGAAGGATCTTTATTGTTCACATTGATCGTTGTTGTTAGTACATTTGTAATTAATTAAAGATGGTGACCAGAACCAAGAACAGTTATTCAGGAATGAAAGATGCTTTCACTAGAGCTATTAAAAGTATTGAAACTAGATCATAGATATAAATGTGTCGAAAATCCGTCTGCTTCTCTATCTACTCCAACAATTGATGGGTCCAACATACAGACCATACGATTCGTTCAAATCCAAGCTATTACAAAAATGTGATACTAAAGAGCAAATGAAGAATTAGTTAAGTAGATTCAAGTCTTACTATTTCATCAGTAACATAAAAAAATTTCCAATTCAAGATCAGCGAGCCTACTTTCATCGTTGTTTGCCATTGATTTGGAGAAAGATATTTCCTCAAAAAATAATAGTTGTGAACTGTTAATATTGGAAGAATTTTTTTGAAATATATAAGAAGATTAAAATACTTCAGGGCAACTCTTTTTCAAGATAAAGGAGACGTAAAAAATATGTCTATTGAACAGTTATGTATTTTTCTATGCATTGTTCCAACGAATAACGACGAATTGAGGCAAGAATATTTCAAGACAGGTGGAATTTTAACAAGAGAGACATTGAAGAATATTACTAAGTCTATTGAGGCAAGATGTATTAATAAAAGGGAAGTGAAGTCAAAGGTTGTTTGTTGTTCAAGACTCTAGTAATGTTTTCAAAGAGGAAGAAAATTTGAAAATAAGTCAGTTATCTCAAAAGATAACATTAACAGATATGGTGAAATAAAAGGAAATCAATGGTATACCAACAGCCGAAACAATACAAGCAGCGCAACTATGTCAAAAGTTTGTAATCGCTGTGGAGTGTTAGACCACAGGATTGAGGATTGCTATTATAGCTTCAATGTCGTTAGTTGGAATTGCAACAAAAAGGGACATATTATGAAAGTATATCTAGAAGGGATAAGACGATTAGTTTAATTTTTTTGGGGAATTGGTTGAATGGATACGACAAAGATATTCCAAAAGCTAATGTAATTGTGATTCAATATCAGTAAAGTTACAACCCTTAATTATCAGTCCAGAGAGAAGAAATGAACTGCTCCTTAGTTGGAAAAACTTGTTAAAGACTTGGAATAATTTCGAAAGATTTCCCCGATGTTATCTTGTAACACCATCAAAATTAAATCTAAATCTAAACTCAACCCTTTAATCAAGAAATATCACCGAGTTTTTAATTGTGAAAAATTAAAGTCTATGACTGGTCCACCGATCAAAATTGTACTCAATCGGAAAACTGAAGATTACATACGGTTGAATATCACTAATGTGAAACAGTTCTCTCTTCCCAAATAAGATCAATCAGATGAAGTATTAACTAAAATACAAAACTTAGGTATTATTGATCCAGAACAAGGTGTTACAGAATAGTGTTTCCCTTCAATGATGGTTCCAAAACTGAATAGCAGAGGAAAGAGACTCGTAACTGATTTTAGACGTTTAAACCGGTATGTTAGGTGTCCAATTCACACTTTTCCTCAGTTAAAAATATTGCCCAATCAGCTCATAAAGAAAGCATTGTGGTCTATATATTAGATTGTAAAATTGTTTATTTTCATATACCTTTGGACGAAGAAAGTAGAACTTCAACAGCCTTTAAAACACCCCGAGGAAAAAGCCGATATTGTGGAGCTCTGAAAGGTTTTTCTATTTATGAGGATGAATTTTGTGCAAGGACAGATGCTGTTTTATGTGGAATCAAGAAAGTAAAGAAGATTGAGGAAGATATTTTGATATCTGGTAAAAATGAAAATGAAGTTTTACTTAAGGTGGAAGAAGTAATCAAACTTTGTGAGAAAAACACAATTTTAAGACAAAATTCAATAGGAAACAAAAGTGAAATTTGCAGAGATGTTCATATCTGGCAATGGTATCGAGCCAGATCCCGATCAAATTGATGGAATTGTTATGTTCCTAGAGCCACAAAATCTTACTGAATTAAGATCATTTATTGACATAGCTAATCAATTAGCTCAATTTCATCCTGACTATACAAGAGTTACAGCACCATTAATAGATTTATTAAAGAAGAATGTTGAATATCAATGGTAAAAATAACAACAAAGAATTATCAATAAGTCAAAAAGGATTATGAGCTCACCATTAATTGGTTACTGACAAAAGAAAAATTAATGGTATTGGTTTTGCTCTCATTCAAGAAGATAAAAGTGGCAAATGTGATTGAAAATATTAAATTTAATATGTGTTTCAAACGTTAACTTCAGCCAAAACACGATATTCAGTAATGGGACTTGAATGTTTGGGAATTTTCTGGATCATGAAAAAATGTTTGCACTATTTAAAAGTGCTAATTTCTATATCAAAACAGATTATAAGCTATTGGAAGGTATGTTCAACCAAATTGATACATTAAATCCACGATTAATAAGATTTGTAGAGCTCACTAAACCTTAAAACTTCAAAGCTAAGTTGACTTCAGAAAAACAGAATATTATAGTAGATGCGGTGTCACGATCTCCTTTTTCCAAGTCGAATCGAACTGAAAAGAAAGTTTACAAGGTTTATTTGATCAAGTCTGATCCTAAACAAAAATAAATTGAGAAATTTGCGAGCAAAGATATAAATTATCAAGAAATTATAATAGCGTTTTTGGAAGGCAAACACATTAATAATATATTGTAAATATAATAATATACACTCATCCAGTAAGTTCAAGTTTGGAAGTATATTTCATTTGAAAAGAAACTACTAATCACGAATGGAAAAATTATTGTACCAAATATTGGTATTAGTTATATTTAAATGAAATTACATATGTCTCATCCCGGTATAGTTCGATCCCGAAAGTTGGGCCGAGATATATACTTTTGGCCTGGTATAAACGATTCAATTAAAACAAGTATAGAATCATGTTCAAAATGTATGGAAATTCAACCTAGTCAACCCAAATCGAGAACCATAATAAAAACGATCGCAAGTCAACCTATGGAACAAGTATCCCTTAATTCACCAGGATAAGAAGAAATTTGTTTCGTAAAATCAAATAAATTTACTGTATTTCCTTGGATTGAACGATTGGACAATAGTACGACAAAAAATGTAACTAATATTTTACTCAATTGGTTTTATGACTTTGGGTTCCTAAAACATGTAAGAAGTTATGGTAGCCCTCAATTTGAAAGGGAAGAATTTAAAGAATTCTCTAATTTTAAGTGCATTATCCACGAAATTTCATCAACTTGCTACGCCGAGTCAAATGAACATGTCGAATCATGAGCTAAAAATTCGAAACATATACATATTGAAAAAGTAGGTTATAAGTATGCCAAATTTAAAAACCCTCTAGTCGAATTCCGGAATATACCAGATTTTGGTTATACAGCTGAGCTTATGTTTCGAAGAAAACTAAGGGGAGAATTACCAATGTACAAGAATGATTGTATAAACGGCAAATTACTTTCAAAAAGGAGTAGAAAGTATGTTTGCAAAATGAGAAATCGAAGAGATGGAAACAAAAGGCCGTCCTTATATCAAAGCATAGACATACTAATTTCTATGAACTTATTCTTATTTGTTCTATTAACCCTTTAAAGACCCACAAGGAATTGAAAAGAAAATCAAAGATAATTATATTCAATTCTTGATCTTATTGGAACTAATTATAAATAATTTTTTTATCATCTTCAATATGTTCGCCAGAATTTGATGGGCCACTCGTGGCCCTGTGGGTGAGAAGGGTAATTTTGTATTATGTATAAACAAAATACTAAAGTTATGCAATGCTGTTGAATTCTTTACAGTTTTTAATTCTTTCGCAATTATTTTCATTTCCAATTCAAACAAGTACTAATTCTACTAATAAAAATTAGTTAACATCAATATAATCAATCCGTTGCATGTGAAACATAACGAAGCCATTCCTTCCTCTTACCATGCATAAAGCCAGATTACAACCCATATAAATGACCAAAATTCGCTTTTCTATATTTTTGCTTGCTCAAGAGGCACATCTTTTTCTTTTTTCTTCAAACTCCGTTGAATATCTAATATGGTTATTCATTATAACATATACATTTTTTCTTTTTGTTGGACAAGACAATTTGATTACCATTTGATACCCTTCATAATTTTTAATCAGACTCTTGGCAATTACAACTTTGTGGTCAGGAGAGAATAAATTACTTAAATATTTAATTTTATAAACGATATAGCTATTTTGTTTATGGTATATCCAGAAAATCAAAGAAGATTCTTAGATAAAATCTTGTTGATGACTTGTGATCTCAGTGCCATACATGCCATTGACATCACAAGTAATCAAAAGTCATCAAAGAACTGCTACATGTAGTAGTTCTTTGATGCATGAGATCGACTCCCTTATACCTTTGTTGTAGAGTTTTACAATTATAGAACAAAATTTTTGTTAATTTTTTGTTCAGATCGACAGTCAGTAGTCTTATTCAGCATTCTTTGTCACTCTTATTATCTTTGAGATTATCATCAACTTAAAGATTTCGAAGAATAATTTATAACTTTGCAACAAATTCTTAGGATTATGCTCCCTCTTTTATGAGTACACACAAATGCTCAATCAGGTTTTGATTATATTTGAATTTATTTAGGAAAGGGTATTTACTACTCAGGAATTAAATAATAAGGACAACTGCTAAGGAGAAGAAAATCCTTCTTTATATTACTAATTACAAGACACATTTTAACTTACATAACCTCTTCATTTTGCGAGGGAGATTTGTTGAGGGCGTTTTTAGAAATAAATTGTATATACACATGATAGATGGGCTAACCCACCTTAGCTCTTAATTCAAGTTACACCATATTTTATGTACAATGTACATGTTGGCTTGATTTCAAATACTCTATTAAAAGTTGTAAGACAAATGTAATGTAATTAAAATATCCTAATTTTGTATTTTATATATATATATATGAAATATGGACAGTGAATATGTTACAAATATTTGTAATGTTTCCAACACAAATAATTTGGTCCACCTTAAAACTAATAGATAAATATCCTTTGTCTATATTGCCTAGAACATAGCAGTTGCATTTAATGATTTAATCTCTCAGTATACATACATGATTATCAGATTCGTATATTGAACTCTTATAATCCGATTAAAGTATGTCAATGAACTGACAATCAGTGTCACCATCCATGTTGTGTAGTTTACATAGACCCAATTCCTGGGGAAGGATTCTATGAACTTATACTTATGAAAATGAATACTATGCCATATCTATATAATTTAGACTCAAAAATAATCATTTTAACAATTGACATACATAGAAAGGGATACATAAGTTGATAGTCATAACAATAGTGATAAGATGATTGAGGATAGATATCGGCTGACATAAAGGGTATAACATGCCGTAACTTTTGTTTGTTTTTCTTACATTAACAGGTTAAGAGCTCTAAAGTTTTAAACCAATTAACGAACCGCAACCGTTAGCCTGAGGAGATACAAGGGTGCAGCGTTTAAACACTTTTTCGCAAGATGGCGCCTTTCATATGACGTCACTCTGTTATCTTTCTTACTAACTAGTCTGATGAGTGATGGGATATAATTTTATAAATAATAAAGAAAATTATTGATGAAGCAGGCCTCACAATCAAAAAATTGCTGTGGGCAAAGAAGAAATTATTTTATTCTTAGATACTTCTTTTTTTTTAATTTCCCACGAAAGAGTAGAGGATTTTTCAATAATACATTTATGATTTATTGATTGTCTTTATAATAACAAATGTATAATTTAAGATACAATAGTCAATTATTGTTAGAGGTGGAAGCTTGGAGTCCGTAGTTTAATTATAAAATATATATTTTTACATTAATGATATAAGAAAAAAAAACGTAGAATAAACATAATCATCTTTGAGCTCAAATAAACAAATTTGTGAGTTAACAAAACTCCATATTATAAAAATCTTCTGTAGCTAAACTAAGACCGTCTTGCGGATCTCGAATGCCCATCTTTTAACACGTATAGTATATCAAACAACACCATAACTCATAATTCTATGTCCAAATAATAACTATACAGTACTTCTAGAGGAGAAAAAATGTTTCTGTGCATCAAGACATTTTCAGTTATTAACACGTAGATCCTCATTTCGTGACTTGGTTTAAAGCTATAGAAGAGGTTTATTGATACAATAATCGTCCCACTCTGGTGCTCTAATAAAAAATTAACCATTCAAGCTTTTTTCTTCACTAACTTATATTAAGTTACTACTTGATGTCAATGACGAATAAAGATATTTGAATATACTCAAAGTAATATCCTTTGAAATTCCCTATAAAAAGTCTAAAGTTGTATAATTCAATTTTATCTATTAGGGACAAGAAAAGTATGATAAATGGCAAAAAAATATGTTATTCTTTACATAGTAATGCTTAACTTGTATATAAAATATGAAAATGAGATTAATAACATATTTAAATTACATATTAAGGCCAAATACAAAATAAAACTAGATCATGGAGGGATTTATTTTTGATAGGCAGTAAAGTTTTAGTCCTTGTAGATATTTTTTGGTCCTATTTTAATATATAACTTAATTGTTTAGGCCCCTAAAATGGCCGACATCAACAAAGCTCACGTCATATGATAACGCTATATAGAGGTACGCATTGACATCACATTTTTTAGAACATAACCCGTCTATTGCACCGAATGGTAAAACATTGAGTAAATTGACTAATATTATTATGGAAAACCTAGATTACCAAGATTACCAACACAAAGTAAAGACAATTGCCCTTCATACAGATTCGTATATTAAAAAAAAAAAAGAACCAGTGGATCACGGATATCAACCCTTACCTTTTTTATTGAGTTCTCATATATTTATATGTACTTGATTTCAACACTGAGAAAATACTAGAATCAAAGCCTTGAGTATATAACTGTTGGAGGTTTTTTCATTCTTTAATGCTGGATTTGTTGACAACTCAAGTCCCAAAAACTTTTTTGACCTTAACTATATATCACGTTTTTTTGGCAGCCCGATTTCTCTCAGTGTGAAAGATGAAATTAAAGAAACTACTTGGCTATATCTCTGTTTTTAATAGTATTTTATTTTACTTCCTTCTTCATATGGTAAATATACATGACTTCATTATTTCCTTACTTACATAGGCCTCTCAAGTGTCTCATGCATATTTTTTTAACAATTATTCTATATGTTAAATCAATAAGTAGTCAATACTTTATGAATTTACCTTTTAACGTTAGCTACTCAAAAATCACACATTATATGATAAAATTTGGATTTGTTTTTCCCACGAAAAACAAATCCAAATCTCAAAGCATGGATTCCAGTTTTTTGTGTCAATAGCAGCAATAAATTTGTTTCTTCTAGTATTATCCTTCGGTATCCCATGAAAAGATAGCTACAATAAATATTTATATGTATTTGTGCAGTCGATTTTACAGCAGCTCTTCCTCATCTTCGATGTTTAAACGCGAAATGTATCCTCTGAAAGTAGCCTTTTTGAAACTAAGAGGGGGAAAACTGTTATGAAGTTGTGTCTTTGACGTCACTTACATACTTTTTATTCACAGAGATAAATTATGAATTGTCATATATTTTATGTTATAGGCTCATATAGTTTGATAATATATTTTACTAGCAATTATATTTAGCTAAATTTGTTTTTGAAAACAAAAAGCTGTAGGTAACTATATTAAAAACAGTTTAAATTTTTTGCTTATATTCAATCAGTGCACCTTCATTTCACCAATTAAAGAAACATATATATAAAATAAAATAAAAACTTTCTTTACCCATTTAAAAATTTTATATAATATCTTTATACTAAAAGGGATATTGCTCAAATGTATTGTAGAACGTACATGTTACATATTGCTATAATACTGGAATTGCAATATTCATTGAAATTGTAGCACCTTGCACCTTAAGATGATTGCTTAAAATCTTTTCATAATAAATAAATATTCACAACAAACACATGCATTTCTTTAGAAATAAACTTAATTTATTCCGAATTAATTAAAGTCCGACTGGTTTTTCGAATATATTCACTAATAGTCCTCAATTACTATAATCCCAGATGTTTCAGAGTTCAGACAACTGAGAGAAAAATTGAGATCAGTTTTGGATTTAGCGCTCAAAAATATATTAGACTATTGGCTTCAACTAATTTTATAAAAGAAAATTGATAGATATGAAAAAAATTATTCCGAGTATTTTAAATAAAAAAATATGTTCCAGATAAGGATTGGGTATATTTACCACTCTCAAATATCCGCTGCTAGTGCAACCCTAATAGGTGATTATTCTGCAAAAGTGCTCAAGTAAAACTCTTAGAAATTTACCAGAAATCCAAAAACCAACTTTCCCGGCTCTGTCTTAATATATTGTCAGAAAAATATTATTGTGAATAATATTACTCAAAAGATAATTATTGTAAATAAATTGGAACCTTCCCAATTGTCGATATAGTTAGTCGTTGAGTCTTTAGGTCAATTTTTGGAGGAGTATGGGGAAAGAAATCAGCTAGTACTATTAAACCATACTCTACAAAATCCACGAACAACGACATTGATAATAAGGAATGGTCCATAGGGCAATAAGGCTTTAAGTTATAAGTTATGCTTTGGCCGTTGTTCCAACTAAAATCAACCTACTACATCTATTATTGCTTTCATTTATCGAAAAACTGATTTAGTATATAAATATTTGTACCATTGTCATAAAATTTATTTATGCTTACAAATAAATTAGTATTGTAAAATATAATTATTAAAAAAAATTGGAGATATTGAATGATTTCCCGGCTAATTTTTCAATATTTAACAAAACATTTAGAAGCATTAATTTAAGTCAAAAAATTTTTGCACTTGGAAGTTTTATTATAAAGAGAACGAAATGGAAAATATTGATTTTTAAGGACCACACTATTGTATAGTCAGTACAAAAGGTTAATTTAATCATGAATGGAATTACATTCCTCTCAAAGAACAATATTTTTTGTAGTCTATGTACAAAAAAATATGTACTTCTACTAATACCATCATTATAAAAATTATCATTAAGTTTAATTATTCGTACACTACTCTTAAAGTGTTATGTAATTTTAAATTATGTAAGTATATACCTCTCTATATGTATGTCTTTTACCTGTGTAAAATGCATGGATGTCGCAGAAATATGCACTCGTATAATAAATAAACCTTGAACTATTAACATAATTTTTTGATTTCTGTAAGGGTCAACAATCACCCTAAATTATAAGTTTTAAGTGACAATAATCATCATTTTTAATATAATTCTGATGAATTTAAGCTTTTTTTTAAAAGAATAAATCAAAGTTTTATTTTAATTACATTAAAAATTTACCGTCGTTATGCACTAATGTATACTATGTATAAATTTATAAAAGTGGCAAAATGGCCTCTTAGCTTCAGAAAATTCCTTGGCTACGAGAAAAAATTTTCCTTCTGCAGATTATCTAGAGTTTTAAAGAATATATCCAGTCGCTGTTTAAACAAATAAGAATTGATTTTTTTACTCTGACAATTTGAATAAGCAGCCTAGCTGTTATGATGTTTATTATATTAGGTGAAAACAGCTTTGATAGAGCGAGGAATGAAATTTACACTAATCTCACTTTTGTATCTAGAAACGAAATAAGAGAAAGAAGCATCTGCAGGGACTATATCCCCCTTCCCATCAAGGAATGTTTGCTTTTTACGAGAAAATTAAATATTTAAAATTTAATTTTTATTAATATCTGTTGATTTTTTTAGTTGTTTGAGAAGTTTTGAATTGTCTTTTCAAAAAAATATTCAAAATTAATTTTTCCGAAAAATTTAATTTTTTGATTTTTTTTTCCGAGCACCATACCCCCCCCCCCCCCGCCCTACAAAAAATATTATATATATATATACATATAACCCTGTCCCCTGCGTTACTTTATCATTTTTCCTCCTGACATGTTCATTTGTTTTTCCTTCACAGAATACATCTTGTAAACTCAATTAAAGGTGTAATTCATAGAGTTTGTATAGCATTAATATTTTAATACTCGTGGAAACTCCAATGCAAACGCCAACAAAAAGCTGCCCCATACGGGTCCGCACGGGTGGATGCATAATAACTTCTACCCGAACTCCCGGAGCTTCTTGCACGTCATCAAAGATGTGTGCGGCCTGGCGTTGTCTTGATGAAATACGATTCCTCTCCGATTCGAGTTTTTTTTTTTTTTTTTTTTTTTTTTTAAGTATCCAGCTTTCTGAAAATGGTTCAAAATGGTTTTATGATTAATGCAAAGTGGAACTATGAGTCATAGTTCTACGTAGTTTTCCAATAACAAAAGAAGCACAAATCCAATCATGTATATTAGGATTAACATTGATCACGTGATCTTTGTTTTGCTGCATGGCTTTGACATATACATATATATCTCAAACATATTGAACGATCTACATGTAAACATATATTTAAATAATATTGACAACAAAAAACAATTAACCTTTTCAAACCCGATCCATGGACGTAATTACCGAAGAGGTGGGTGGGGGGAGTACTCAAATTATGAAACTGGGGGTTAGTAAATCCCCTAAAATGTAACATTTAATTAATTAGAATATTTATATCCAAAAAGTTAATTTCATAAATAACCATCTAATAAAATTTTCTATGCATCAAAGTATGTATCTAAAATATATACATTATTTTTTTCTTTTCAAACTGTGATTCTTAGTTCTGTTTGAATAGAAGGCGTTGAAAATAAATTATACCAATCATCTATCCAAAAATAGAAAGGATATGACGGTGAGTCCTTAAAAAAAGATTTGAATGAAAAATAACAAAAGATTTACTAATTAGTCATTTTTACACGTAATTCGTCTATGTACAATATACATTATACCTACTGGTGGGCGTAATATGCATTTAGCAGTAATTCTTGATCGGGTATGGTAATATTTGCAAATTTTATTGTAGCTGGAGAAAATATATCTTATCAAATTAATAACTTTAAAGGTAGTTTTGTAATTACAGGGAGGGGCATATGGGACCGCGTCCTCTACGAATGCAATATAAATATCCCAAATATATATCTTATTTCTCAGAAACTGCAGAATTGTGACCACATTCTAAGTTATTGTATTTGACAATTATTTATTTATAGAGATACCCGAGACCTGGGCCTACTGTGAGGTATAATAATGACTGGTGATGTAGATCCTGTGTATTTTTTAGCAAGCCCGTCTTTTTTAATGAATTTTCTTTTCCATAGCTGTTGCCACGATTATACAAGTCCTGAGTAATAAACTTTATTTCCTACTACATTCTATTATATTTAAAAATTGATTGAACATGTTTGGTTGCTCATATGAATAGAGGGATTAGTTTTAATTAATGAAAATGAGTGAATTAAATTTCAAGCACAACTTTTCGGATGCAAATTGATATTTTAAGCACTCTGAGGGGAAAAAATCTGGCTAACAGCCCCCATCCTACCCCTAAAATTACTTTTTCACCCATGAATGAGTATTTTTTTAATCTATTTTCAAACTTATAAGAACAAAATTCAGAAAAGCCTTTTTATACTTAAAGTAATAGCATACTAGTTTTTGAGTCTATAAAGTACATTTTTAAGGTCATATAAAAGATCCAAGGTCACAAAAAGGTTAAGTTCTTCTTAATTTTTATTTTAGCATGTTTTAGGGTGACATGTTAATTCGGTCTTCTGTTGTATCTTAATCAAAAAAATATTTTTTTACCTCTATAGCTTTTTTAACGGGATTCTCTCTTTGTAAAGGCACCAGAATATTCAATTTTACAGATATGTAGCTGAATTTCAGAAGTTTCAATTTTAAAGTTATGTTGTTGTGACTAAAGTAATATAAATTACTTTTAAGTTGAGGTCCATAAAAAATGTACACATAGTTTGACAACGGATAATAAGGAAAACTGTTTATGAAGTAGGGGAAGAAATAAAAATTAATGTCGTAGAAAAAATAATTCAACATTTCGGAAGGATATCAAACTTCCATTTAAATAACATTTCGAGTATTTTTAATATTCGAATTGTATAATTTTTGATATTTTTGGATTGATGAAGCTATATATAAATTCATTTTTTAGATTGCATCCAGATAAATTATGAGATGTACAATGTACATATTTATATAAGGTCAAAACCCCCATTTTATACAAAAATATCCATTCATGGATTCATGAGTAATTTTAGTGTCAAGGGGGGACTGGATAGTAAAAGTTGTTGCAAATATATAATTTTAAGTCCTTGTTGTACTCAGAATAGAGTTGAAGATCGACATCATTCTTGCCAATATCCTTTTTTATTTCTTACTTTTACTCATCCCTCATCACAACTGATTGTAGCTTATCTAATGAACCGCTATGACAGCAAAACTGCTCTCTTTCAAAAAAATATTTAGATGGACATGGTTATGATGTTGATTTTGGTTTTTTTAGTATGCCCAAAACACACACAATTTGTATCACTAAAAATGCATTAATGTTTAATCATTTGTATTTTATATACATAAAAAATAATTTCAAAATTTGATGCTGTTATAAAAATGAAGATATAGTTAATACTCACGTTATTGTAATAAAAAAATTTTAAAAATAACCACCAGGGGCCTCCTTGGTTATCGATCTAGTTAAAAAAATGTTCAGGAGGTTACTCAAAAATATGTCTTTTAATGGAAATCCTTATAGATCATTTTTGAATATACATAGTTATATATATCACAAACATATTTTGATGAAATAAGTGATAAAGTAGTCATATTAATCAAAATATTGCAGGCGTGTGCACGTATAAAAAACGCTGTTTGGTTTGTTTTTGTAATTGGCCTCTTTTGTATATCATATATTTTTTAAATGAATAATTGATAAGATTTCACCCCCCCCCTTTTTTTTCTTCCTTTTTTATATCTTCTCCCCTTTTTTTCCCCATACCTTCTTCCTATAAGCAGATAATTTAATTATTATATTTAAAAAAAACAAAAAAAACAGAAAAGAATAAGAACACTGAATAAAAAAAAAGAATTATCAATATATGTATGTGATTCGAGTGTGACAGGATTAACGTAGCAGAGCGAGTGCACGCATTTCTTCTTCAATCCATTGTGGTATTATTGAACTGGATTAACTGGACTCTGTGGTATTTATTTTTGAAAACATTAAAAAGAAACCCCGTAATTAGTGTCTCTATCTTAGTAGTTATTAGTATTTCCCTTCGATAGAGAAGGAGCCGAGAACTAATATTGTTTCAGAGACATAATCACAAAGCCAAGAAGGGAGTTTCTGGCTATTGTGCTTTACAGTGTACATTATACTTTGCACTTTGGAGATGAGGCATTCAATTTTCCACCTTTCCTTATACCGTGAGGACGTTACAAAGAGCCAAACCGTGGGACTCAATATCAAATGAAAGTTTCGCCAGACTTCTTCCTCCATCATTCTAAGGGTCAGAGTGATTTTTATGCATTTGGAGAATAAATGAAAAGAGGTCTCCAATTATTTTTTCCCAAAATAGCAAATTATCTCCTTAGGATCTTCCCAGAACTTAATTGTAAAATACAGGACGTTCCCAGTATGTAACTCAGCCCTTTTTGACATGTGTCAGTGAATGGGTTCTTCAAAATGACGTTGTGATCTTCATGTTCCATGTCATTCCTAATAACAAGCCGTTCAAACCTACGAAGGGCCCTTCTCTTCTCGACCAATGTTAACAGTCGAAGCTTGTCTTATCATATTGTTAGGAATTACTTCCCCTGCAATGAATACAGGGATTGGAGGACCGAGATGATAATATCCGAAATCTCGTCCAAATCGTCATACTTCATATGCATTTTCAGTATATGCTAAAATTCATTTTAACATACCAGCTTGTACATTTAATTCAAACCTTGTTATTTTTATTATCTAAAGACTAAAGTACTCATCACTCATCCCAACATAATAAAAAATTTTATCTAACTCGTATTATTATTTTATTCTTGAGGACAGACCACATATGAATTGAGTAGTGACGTGTGAGCGTACTCATGAAAAACAGAATGTACTGCCTCTAGTTAACAATATAGGAGCCCGTTCTTACCAAAAATGACTTGTTTTAAATACTTTAAAGAACTAGGAGCTGAACTGAAACCTTTTATTTCGAAATAAGTTTTTGAAAAAATCATTAAAATATATAAACATCACAAATGTAACTAAAAAAACTTTGATCATCCTCTATTTAGATCTAACACTTTCATTTGATGAAGAGATACAGCTGACTTGATATATAGAGTTTAGAATAAAGAATTGTTCTTATATCAACTTTTTTAGAGTGTAATTTGACATAATTTTGCTTTACAACAACGATATCTGGTTTCTATAAGAAATATTTAATCTAATTAAAAGAAATGTATCCGTTTAAGTTCTAACTTCTTTCTTTAACAAACATTTGACTGGTTCAATTTAAAAGTAGTATCTGGCTCATGACATGAAGTCCCAATGCTATGATATTTAAATATCTTGTTAAAATCAATAATCAACCTTTTTTTACTTTAATTATCATTTGTATTGAGAATAACGTCATGAAGAGGGATGTAAACAAGATCATAGGATTAAAATACAACTCACTGCCAAAGAAAAGATCAAACTTTAAAGAAAATATATTGAAAAAATAATCGAAAATATCTAAAAATAAGATCCAGTCATGAAAATAAGAAATATAAATGGTTTACAAGATGGACAAGCTTTCAATTTGAATAAATTAATATAGTAGATGTCATTGGGATATACAATCGACAAATCTTTTAAATATGGAGTTACAAATATTATTTAATGGTTGTGTCAATATTAAATAAATTGAATTGTCTACTTTTAGTAGCAATTTTGTTTGATTTTGATCATAAATTTTTAATTAAAACTTCTCATAAAATTTATGGAAAACAAAAGTTTGCAAATGTATATTTATAACTCAACTTGATATGTTCATTTATCTACGTAGAAAAGAATGATTATGAAAAATATTATATCTTGATCTTATAAAAAAGTTATTCAAGGAAATATTAGGACAAAAATTAAATTTTGAAACGGATCACCTCAGATTTTTACCAAACTTTAATGAATTGTTTCTCTATAGAAGATATGCATAAATGTAAATTCTCAGTTTGAAATTTTAAGTCCTTCAAAAGTTTTACAGGTTTGATTATAGTTTTAGTCCTTTACAAAGCTTATATTAAGCTATCTTTTTTATGAAAACATAATTAGTTATATCTTTTGAACTAATATAATTAAAAAATTAGACATATCCACATTTTCAATTGTTTAATTCAAAATTTCATGGAAAACAGCTAATTCTCAACGAGAAACTACTTATTTTTAAGTTTTACGAAACAAAAACCTGGCTCAAGGAGTCTCGGAAAATGAAATTGCCAGTCTCATTCAAGAATAAAATACAAGGTGGTAATATTAAATCGGAGTATTTATAAAAATCTTTAAAAAGATAATTGAGGCCACATTTTTCGTCAAATTGACTCAATAGGAATGTAGAAGAGGAACTCATTTGATGTATCGGTCTCCAGCATCAATCACGGCTTTGGCATGTTATTGATTGTCTCCTTGATGGATGCAATCAGACAGTCCATGGGCCATAAGATGTTCGATTTGTTTCAGATTCAACCTATCCTTAGACTAAATAATTCATAGGATTAAGATCCTGAAAATTTGGGGCCATACTTCCTTCCCAATGAAGTCATAACAGTACTCACATGACCACTTCAGTAACTTATCTGATACATGACAAAATACTCAGTATTGTTGCCAGATCCAAGGTGACTCTTCCTAAATTGAAATTTTCATTTTGCTGTGACAAAAATAATTGTTTCGGCGCAACGCCGTTCCTCCTCTCTAATTTCAATCTTCTTTATATCTGGAACAGCTGTCGCCATGATGCCCAAAACTTCACTGAAATTTATTGATACAATGAAGTTTCTGCCGGGGGGAGGGAAATAAGACGCCATGAGGCACCTGCATCATTTGAAAATCGTCGGTTTACGCAAGCGCCGATTTGATGTTAACGCCCTGTAATAAAAAAAAATGGCTGGCCATTTTTATATCATTGACTACTTCTATTTGAAAAATTGCATGGTCCCTCTTATGGAATCAAGAGTTATAGTCATGGTTCAAAAGAAATGTTTTCATTAGAGAGATACCGTAATAAAAACAATCAAACTAGAACAAAAAATCCAACTCCACGTTTATATGAAATCACCCAAAAGTTATAACCCAATTCAAGTCCAACGTTTATATGGAATCATCCAAAACCTATTTTTAATATCAAGCTCTCAAAATTATGAATGTAATATAATTCTAAAAACCTCTAAATTAATAGAAAAAAGAATCAACCCATTTTGATACACTTTATAAGGATTTTTTTATTTTATTTTTGTAAAAAATAACAATTACAAATTCATGTTGATTTTAATAGGTGTGTTCGACTTATTTTAAGGTAAAATTATTCCTTTAAGGGCTAGTCATTATCAGATTTAAATTGAATAATGAATTGACTAGAGATTTATATTAGTTCCACAAAAATACCATCTTAATTTTATAGCTTTATTTGATGTTATATACTACTTATTATATACATTTATCATTCATAAAAAGATAGACACACGTCCGAAATACTATACATAATGTCAGTTGAAAATGCCTGTAAGACATCATAATTATTAAACATTTGGTAAACAGGTAAAACATATAGAGATGTATAGTTTCTTCAAAATTATGCAATAAATTTTAGAAGATTAATATACCTATGTAGGAGATTCGGAAACAAATATGAATGTTCGCTTATGTTATGCTTTATGTCTTTCTCGTTTTTGACAAAGATAATATCAATCTAATAAACTTAAAATGCAAATTTAAATGCATTCTTAGGTGTGTCCGCAGTGACCCCCCTAAAAAAAAAAATCAGAAAATTTCATTTTTATTTGTAAATTGAAATATTAAATTTATTTTTTCCCAAAAAATGTAATTTTTTTTATAACAACCGTAGATTTTTGAAATTTTTTGAGAATAGCCATGGAATTTTGAAATGTTTTTCAAAAAATTGACTTTTTTGTAAATAGGTATGGAGCTTAGAAATTTTTTTCGAAACAATTTAATATTTGGAACTATTTTCGAAAAATTTAATAATTTCAGTTTAACTTTAAAAAAATCCACAAAATTAAATTTTTCATCAAAATATTATAATTTTTGGGTTTTTTTCACAAAAATTCCAAAAACCAGCCCCTCCCCCAAAAAAAAAAAAAACGCCCCTGATTCTTTAATCATTTGCCGTTTTTTTGAATTTTTTGACCTCAATTGGAAGAAATATGATCGTAGCATGTTTGTTAGAGTTATTCATTGTCAAATTGACTAAAAAGATAATTTTGGCATGTTGTGTGCAAGTTTAGGAAGTTTAGGGTGCGAAGTATATTGAGAAGGTACGTATCATCATTAACCAGTCTCCAACTAGGTCCTACGTCTCAATTGGGAAGGATGCTCTGGGTGTTGAACAAGTTTCTGACTTGCCATGTAGAAGAACTGCTACGACCTCGTCACTAAGAACAAGTAGCCCCATCTCCCCAATCTTAATCCTATGAATTATTTCCTTGAGTAACGCACTAATAGACGCCAAAACAACTAAGGCAAGTCTGGTGCCCGCCACCAAAGAGCACTTCACATCCATGTGTAGGGACCAAGTCATCAAGGATTGCTCCTGCTTCAGAAGCTGTGAGTGAGGATGAGGGCAATTATTGCAGGAAAAACTTCAAGGTACATGACCTACAAGTACTTTGTTTTTCATTTGAAACAAAAATATTACAAAGTACGGATTTTATGCTTATTTTTTTTGTAAATACGAGAGAGAGCTCAGATTTAATCTTGGAACCCTGTATGTTTAAGAAGAAACATGACTCAAGTGAAAAAATATTAAAAAAATTGACGTTGATAGACTTTCATGTATTTAGAATTCCATGGAATAAACTAGAGAACCATTATAAATTTTGTACACAATTTTTCAATTTGCTTGTCCATTGACAGCTTTAGACTTATTGATGGTGCTGTTGTTGTGAAGGATATTTTATAATATATTCAAATCCTTAAAGACCTAATTTTTGTTTTAATTTCTAAAAACTTTAATTTTGAAATAAGACATATTATCTGCGGCAACTGACTGAAAAATAGATATTCTTCACTTATTCTATTTTTTTCTATGGTCTGTCGTCTTTGTCGCCTTTTTCTAACTAAAAAAAAAGAGCAAAAATTGCTATAGTTAGACGAAACCGACAGAAAAAATTATATCGTCTTCGTTATTCTACAACCTTATTATACAATTACACTCTGCTTATTCTTGTCAAACGATATTAAACCCGGGATTGGTCGGTACCAAAATTTTGACTTTCCGTCCTAAATATTTCGGATGTAACCAAATCTGGCACGAAAAGATATCTAGTGACAAGTTATATTTGAGACACTGTTTTCCTGAAAAAAGATTGAAAAAAACACCCAATTTTGTGAGGTAATAATTATAAGAGAAATACTATATATATCGGCCGTCAATGGAGACACAACGCAGAGATAAAGATGAATTTCATTTATTGTCCTTACGCCAAGTCGGCCTGACGTGGTAGAAAAATTAAAAGTGATATAACTTATCTCTAAGTATCTTTGGACGCAAAAGACGACCCATGGAAACACCCTTGCTTGATGATGTCATTATTGGTATTATATAGTGACGTGATTATCAATCTATCACGACTGTGTTGTAGTATTAACAATCAAGCTTAAAAGCCTAATTCTGATAATGATGCCAAGAATAAGCACGGAGTTTAAGAATATGGCACGTTTTTCATAACAGGTACAAGACCGATTTTAATTTCCATATGATATGTCAATACAATGCAAAGAAATATCAATTTAGAAAGAAGATAAAACATTTTAATTAAGGGATTTAAAGTAGTAGTTGTAATAAGCTCAATACAATCAATGAAACTTATGGTAGATAATCATAGACTCGATATATTAATGCTATAATTAAAATTAATTACAAATGGATCATTATCACAAGGAACATAATAAAATATATAAGGGCCGATTGTTTCATCAATCCTAAGTATATATACATTTTTACATGATAAAGCAATTTTAACAGATGAAACACAAACAAAAATGGTGTCCATATGGCTATATTCAAATAAGAAAAGATAATAGGGCCAAAATCAGTTAATTAGCCAATTCTTCCTATTCATGTAATAATTGTTGGATAGTGATCACAGATTAACAAGACAAGTTTGAATTAAACTGGCAATGTTCAATACACTGGTAATGTAAAAAGAAGGAGAAAATCGATAGTTGACATGAAAATATATTTTTTTTGTCAGTGAGCCCGTCAAATACAAATAGATTCATTTTACCCATAGAAACAATTATTAATTCGAAACTGCATACATAAAATGCAAATCCTAATAACTACTATGTATTTGCAATATTTCAATTTAGATATAAAAAAATCACTTGTCTTTAAACTATCTATTTCTTCTTTCAAATTGCAATATTAGTTTAAATATGGCTTCATGACCATGATTATACAATCTCTTGTATTAGAGACATATACTACCTACATACAATTAGAAATGTCCAATGTTGTACATTGATGAATATTTATCAATCAAAAGGTTTTTATTTATTTATCTACCTATGAATTTTATATTATCAGAATAATGATCTTAAAAATACTATTATACAGTTTTCATAATAATATTATAGAAAAACAGTCCTTAGTTAGTAGGTAAAATTAGAGGATCCAATAGTAATTCTAAAACTTCAATGGACAGTCAATAAAAAAATGACTGTCCATCGATCTTTAATCAAATTAAATAACACAAAGCTAGAAATAGATATTTCGTAGAGCATGAGAAAAGACAGAAGTGAGACTTATGGTACCAGTTTTAAGATCCTGGTATGTATCAGCTTCCTGTTACATGAAATTGGGAGATAATATGTATTACTGATATAGACAAAAGGAATTACATTAACATTAGAGCAAGGAAAATATTTTAAAAATGTACCTATTTAAACATTTTTATTCGATTATGCACTTTAAAAATATCACAGCAAAATTACATTCTTTATTCAGAGAGATATGTTTTCACCACGACGATCTATTATATAATGAACAAAAAAAAAAAAAAAAGACAACCTAAACAGTTTTTCCTTTTCTAATCATAGAGTGGTTACTTTTCTCTAGGTTTTTGCCCATACTTACCCATTGCAGGTTCTAGGCACTTCTACATTTCACGATTTTACGTATATAAAGTCTATGAGGTAAAATTGTGGAATTTTTGATAAAGTACATACGGGAAAAACTATTGCAAGACTGAAAATGAGTCCAATATTAGATGCTTTATCACAGACTTCTTCATTGATATATCTTTTTAATTTTCAAAATGATTTCCTTTGAGTGCTACCATGGCCTCCAACCTGGTCTTAAAGTTGCCGCAGCATTGACTTCGGACATGCCTTCCACTGCTGCTCAAGGGAGGCCTTAAGATCATCCAAATTTTGGTTAGGAGTAGCACAAGCTCTCTTATCGACTACACCCCAAGTTGCATAGTTGAAGGGGATTAGCCTGGGGAGGAAGGTGGTTAATTGACCCACTATACTTTAACCGAGACAACAATTTCTGACCTCTCTCGACATAGTGTGTCTTGGTTGCTGTTGAAAAGAGTTTCCGATGTCGTCATACATTAAAAGCCTTCCCCAAATCCTTCATATACCTCCTCAAAGTCCCATTACTAAAATTTAGAGCCTATATATGTTTCTTTGAATCTACTAGACTGGACTTCTTGGGATCCCGATGTCCACAACTTCCAAGATCCCGATATTCTGGCATCTACCGCTTCCAGGGGACTTCTCAAGTCTCTGAACTGTCGCCCCGATGCTTTTAATCTTATAAAAAGACTCTTGGAGCATATACTTACATATATTAATAAAAAAAATGGACCACAAATTCCACTAATCTTCTAGAGCTCTTGCAAATACTTCTATTATGGTGTAGCTAATATAGTTATCTTGTTAAGATAGATAATTTATCATATACATATATATTATAATAAATATAGATACCTACTAAAAAAAGTTAATGTTTACGTCATATCATAGTATAAATACAATATATCTACTAATGCCATTCTCTACCGTTAGTACACTCCTTTCTAAAATGTTTCAATACCCAATTACATTAATTGGAACCTATATTTATGAGAGGTTCAATATATGTTTTACTTCTTAATCTGGTTTTCAAATGAAGTTTAAAGGAGGTAAGAATTAGAGAGAGTTATATGTATTTATAACTTAAACGTCTCTTTCGTGCGGAGTTGACACTCTGCACAGGAGTCCTTCTTCGAATATCCAAAATCAACAGTTTATGACGTGATTAAGGCCTTTAATGAAGAAGAAAGACTGGCAGAGCAGCTTATTTGGACTAAAAGGTTCATAGCTGGCTCCAAAATATCAATTGACACTCATATAGATACGCCAATTGCTAGGGTGGCCATGAACCGCAAAATGAGCAAAAGGGCCATCAAAAATACCATCAGAATTGACCTTTTTATTTGTCTAGGGTCAGAGCTTCAAATCATCTGCTAACAGAGCAAAACAAATATAGATATAAATAATATTCCTTTCCTAATCCCACAACCATAAGAAAATGGCGTAGTAGATAATGGCTAATATGGCTAGTATGGATAAGGATATGGCTATTAAGTTGATTATTTTATTTCATTTAATCATATTGAAGAAGCTATAAACAATAAAACTTAATTGCATTTTATCAATACGTAGCACCCATGATAATGTTTTTTGTTTTTGAGAATTTTGACGGATTTTGTTTTTATTTTTTTAATAAATACCTAATAACTTGAGAAGTAAAAATTAGAAAAGTGGAAAAAGACAAAATTTGGCAAATAACTTTTTTGAAAAATTTGACAGTTAAAGTTTAACTTTTTAATAAAACACTGATTTGTTTAAAAGAAAAACACAATTTTTGAATACAGAAAATTGTAATAAAAAAGTAATTGACAAAAAAAATTATTTTCCTCAAATATGACAACAATATTTTAGGTAGGTCCCCTACCCCCCATCATGCATGCACACCCATAGTCATGGGACTAGCTTCCATGCTGTAATTAAACCATTCCCAACTTTTACTTTATACAAGTCATGAGTTTAATTCGAAGATGGTCACTAATCATTTATTGCAAGTCCGACAAAAGTCTGAAATCTAAGATGCTCTACTCCCAAACATGATTCAAATTGTCAGGATTGTCAAGTTCATTTTCGGTTTCTTTTATTTCTATTTTTATTTGCCAGGAGGACGTGTTTTATGCATCACATGTTATCAAGAATTCTTATACTCTTGTATGAAAGAACATTTAACCTATAAGTAATGATAAAAATCCTGTGTAGAATGGGCATGTTAAAAAAGAAACCAAAAATCAACATGGTAAATCTGACAAGTTGAATAATATTTTGAAGGGGAGAGAAAGAATATAGCTCATGACATTTCATCTCATAAGCTATAATCAGCTGTGACAAGAGAGGAAAGAGAAAAGGATATAGACAAAGTCATTGGCTAGAATTACTTCGATGCCAATCCCCCATTCTACTCTGAGTCCAACAAGGACTTACAATTATAACTCTGTAGCAAATCCTCAGGGGTACGCTCCATCTTTTATGAGCACACAGGAACGTTCAAACAGGTTTTGAATATAATTAATCTATTTAGAAAATGATGTTGACTACTGAGAAATTAAAAAATAATGACAACTGCTATGGAAAAAAAAATCCATCTTTAAAATACCAATTACATATTAATAGGCTAGATAAAAAATATACCGAATTTTCAATACTGCTTATTAGTATAAAGTAATCCCTATTGCGTAGTAAACGAAAAGGAACACTGATGATTTGATGTATTAAGCCTTGTAGACCTCGGAGTAGAATTGAGGAAAGACTTGGGAGTAAATCCTGTCTATATCTTTAGTTTGTGTTTATTTTGCTCATATCATATCTTGTCGTGGCTAACTTTATGAAGCGTCATGACAGCTAAGCTGTTCATCCCTAAATATTCTTCATATTATCAGGGAGACTACCTTAATTTTTCTTTATTTTTATTAACATACCGGCGGCTAATATCATTTTAATCTAAGACTCGTCTCATAAAAATGATGCCATTTAGTCAGATATTGGCGTTCACTTAAATCCCTGTTAAAAATATATATTCATATGAGGCTCTCGAACTAACTCAGATAAAAAAATACATGTGATTTATAAAGATGTTTCTCCATTAATCACATGCTAAATGGTCATCAAGTTGAGGCTTATTACTCGTATAAGTATTTTGACAGACTTTATTTAAATATCTGTCAAAACCTAATCTCTGAGTAATGAGTCACTTGTCTACCTACAAATATATGTATCTACCTATGTAAATCTTTCCTTTATCAATAGGTCTGCAACGACAGAAAAGGAAAAAATGAATATTACAAATAAGAAAATCTTTTGATTGATCGTGATATCATTAATTCACCTTTTGGAATGGAGCACTGGTCTATTCATGTAACCTCAAGAAGACATTCCAGAATAGAGAGGTTTGGGGAAGTACCAGCATAATAATAATATATGCTTGGGTGTTAATCTTTTCATTGAAGATATTAACTTTGAACCCCCCTTGTAATCAGAATAACATTTCTTCCTTCCTTATTGAAAGTAATATAAATTGAAGATAACAGTTTCAGATAGTATAAATGAGGTTTGGAATCAGAGATGCTTTAAACATCTCGTGAATGTCAACCTGATAAATATGTCACTTGGAGCTCGGTTAAGATTATATTTACTTATGATGCACATTTTTATGACTCCTTTACTCTAGATACAATGTATCAAAATTCATGGGCTGAATCCGTATTTAATGTCAAATGCATTTGAAATGATTTTATTTATAGCTGTGCTGTTCAATGTGTGTCCCATATATAAATATTTTTCTATGTATATTCGACAGTTCAGAGTTCATTAGCAAAAAACAAAAAAGTTGATATTTTTTACGTCATTCCATAGATTTTAATATTTATATGTACGTATATAGATATAATATCAAGTTTTGAATATAATAACCTTTCCGTGAGGAGTTTACAAATATAGGTTGGGCAAAAACATTGTACACATGTGTTTTAGATACAATCTCAAAGGGTTCAAAAAGTTGTGTTTAGAATTGTTAGGAATGGATTCCACTGCACCAATCATATTTCACATGGGAAAAGGAAATATCTTATATCTTGTACAACTTGAATGAATGCCATTTGTATACATATATGTAACGTATCAACATAAAAGCAGAATGGGATAAAAAATAAGAATTTGAGATTAATGGAGTTTCCTATTTCTAGCTATTTCACTTCATAAAAAAGGGTCATATGACTTTTTACAGGAGCGTTCGCAGGATTATATATAAATATGTATTTATTTTATTCGGGGGAAGGGGAAAGGCTTGGTTTTTGGATTTAAAAAAAAAAAAAATCTGTATCTATTTAAAAAAAAGTAGTATTTTTTTTTAAATAAAATTTCAAAAAATCATAGCTATTCACAAAAAATTTGAAAAATTAAGTTTTTTTTTTTTTTTTTTCAAATATTAAATTTTTTTTGAAAGATAATTCAAAAGTCTATGGCTATTAAGATAATATTAATTTTTTAAGAAAAATATGTATACAAAAAATGCAATTTAAAATGCTAAATTTTTTGGAAAAAAAAAATCAAAAATCCATAACTATTCACATATTTTTTTTTTTTTTCTTTTACAACTATCACTCAATGAACGTTGATAGTTTGAATTCCAATTAGTTCATATTAATGTAACTAAGGAATTATTTCTCAACAATTATCTTAAAATAATTCCTTACATGGAAAAAATTATTTTACTATTGCCTGATTTTAGGTCTTTTTCTGTTATATTTTTATAAGAAAAGTTTGTCGGATACGATAAAAGTAACATCAATCCGTTATTGATGATTAGCAGGCAGAAAAAGACAACATGACATTGTTCATACCTTAAACATTTGGCGGACACTGTATGCTTACTTTCATTAATGTAGTAAATCTGGAAAGAAGGACACATTGGATATACAGAAGATATGAGAAGAATACGTTTCCTGGTGCCATCTGTATCCACAGTCCAATCCTCGTTAAAAATATATAATTCACCATAAGTCGAAGTTTTATTTAATGGTGTTGGAAACCATTGTATGGAAATACTATTGCTTTAGTCATTTTATTATTAATAGGAGTATATTTTAACTAGGATTTTCATCCTAGTCAAAATAAGAAAGAAATATTAAATATAATTAGAGGTGAAATTAAGTGGGGAAGGGGATTCTTTCCATTCAAGGCTGAATAATCACTGGTTCAACTGGTATTTGTTGATGATAAATCCCCTGTCTTGATGTCACAAAGCTATCTTATTAGTATCTTTCATGCGTTCCTTCAAACAAAAGAAGATAATATTATCCAAAATTATATGGCAATTACGTCATCCTCTCCAACTGCTAGACCATTTCTATTTAATTGTGATGATATTAATTCAATTGGCGGAACATGAATGACGAGACCATCCACAATTGACACAAATACATTGTAATTCTTAATAGCACTGTGATATGCCTCTATATACATAAGGGTTTAGGCATTTTGCCAACGTATACATAGGATTATACATATTTTGTAAATCATCATCTTACAAACAAAGCATTTTGTGTAGCTACAAAATAATGGTTAAATATATATGGCATTTGATAGTAACTTGAAATGAACTGATACGTAATAATGGCGAGGGGGATGTAAAAAAAAAACCTTGAGTATGTACCAAAACAACGATAAAGATCTTTATTTTTAGAGACCCATGGTGTTATTCTATATAGTTATTGTCATTCCATTCAAAACAAAGATTTTATTTCTTCCCAAAGGAAAATTTGATACTCTGAGAATCTACTTACAACGTATGTGGTGAATTTATTATGTATATACTTTTGTACAAATTTTGAGATATATTTGATTAAAAGTTTCAATTGATGTATAAAAGACGACGGAAGGAAGTCTTTTTTTTTTTTGTGCTATTATTATAGATCTACGACTCAGATGACAGTTTCTATAAACATATATCATTTGAAAACCATTAACTAACTGATTTAAACGAACGTGTAGTACTCAACTCCGGACTTCGACCCACTTTTATAAGAGATTTATTCGAGTATCGTTCAAATTTACGATATTTCCTTTTTTTTTTATCATTTAATATCTGTTACTCGCACATGACTTGTACTCAAATATGTAGAGCTCTGATTTTTAATCATCTTTGAAATGATTTGCCAAATTTTTATTTACTTTTTCCATGATTATTAATTCATTGAACTCACGTTCCATGGAAC
Organism: Lepeophtheirus salmonis; assembly: GCF_016086655.4. NCBI lineage: Eukaryota > Metazoa > Arthropoda > Copepoda > Siphonostomatoida > Caligidae > Lepeophtheirus > Lepeophtheirus salmonis. Next base: position 13,875,266 of record NC_052135.2, read on the forward strand.
GCCGTTCAATTTTTGAAGGCTGCAAACAGAAAAAACTAACAGAGGGTTCAGTCTCGAGAATATGGTGTATGGTGAAGCAATTTGATGCCTAATCTATGCAATTTTGCCATTGTGTTCAGTAATTAGTTACACACTGCATTGTTTGAAGAAATGGTACTTTTTTATTTTTCAAATGGGGGCGTCCATGATTATTAATTTAATGTTGAAATAAGGATATGATCTTAAACGAAGAATGACAATCCTTTTTTTTTTTTTTTTTTAAATATTTGTATAACTTTTGAATTTCTTTAAACAAAAATATTTTTTATGGATTAAATTAAATTTCAAGGATATTCATAATAGGACAAATTACGGAGAATAAACCCTTTTGTAACAATGGTTTCAAATATATAAAATTGGCTAGGTAAAGAAAAGGTTAATGCATTAATTTATAGCTATTACTCTGCTTATATATATATAGGTATATAAATTCATTATATATTATATTTATAATTAATAAATACGTTAAAGCAATGGATAAGAATATCCTTCATTGGTTGTATTATAACTTAAAAATATGTCATTGTTATTTTACCCAATGAATGACTATCTTGAAGGATGACTCATTCCGAAGATACTCATCGAAGTACAAAATAGAAATGGCAATCCTATTATATTTTTAAAGTAATTGATACTTTTTGCAAACTCATTAGTACATATTTGAATACTACCTATTTCTATGATTTTTAATTATTTAAAACCTTTTAGCGTTTTGACGATTTGAGTCTAGTCGTTAAGGATTGACTTGAGTCAATAAATTAGAAAAAGAGTAAAAGTGTCACTATACCAATATTTTTGTAATCATATTTGAATACTTTTTGATAAGCGTTGTAAGCGTTCTGTTGTTTGGGGTTCTGTTCATTATTATATATATTTTTGTTCAACGTTCATCCATTATTGTCGTTCTGCTCCGCGTTCCAATCATGAGATAGTACCATACACTTTACGACAGCAATATGCAACTTCCACTTTGATAATATCAAGGAGCATCATATGCAAACTAGGTTTCAAGGTTTTTACACCATAATCTGGTGAATATTAGAGTTTAAATGAGCCCAGCACAACATCAAGACAAAAAAAAAATGGACCGAGCACTAGTCCAGTGGTGGTCACGATCCCTGTGGGGTTTGCAGGAAACAACAGAGGTGTCGCGAGATGATTTGCAAAACGAAGATTATAATTTATATTTATTTTGCTTTGAACGCTAAAATCTCATTTCATAGTTTAAAAAAATTTATTTTACTTTAATAGAACGCACATTTCATATAACGCTGTTCAATTTTGCTTATCGTTCACAAACCTGCTTATTCGAATAAAATTGTATAACAAAAGTTTACGTAAGAGCAAGTTGCATACACTTACAGGGGCGCCCGCAGATTTTCTGTTTCAGGTAGGTGAACGGAAAAAGCTCATAAATTTGAAGACGATGCTAAAAACAATCTTTATTGTTCCCTTGTTTTATAGAAAAACATTTTTTAGCTTAAAATATTGTGTCTTTTTTTTTTGTAGGGGGGAGGGGATTACGTCATTTCTAGGACAATTTGTTTATGATGTGATGCCACTAAAAGAATTAGTTTCCGTATCAATTTAGTATAGTACCATTTTAAAAGCTTCAGTTCAACGGTACAGGCATACCAAACCACATCAAAGGATACATTAATTATAAATTCCTTTTCTCGTCAGCTGAAAAGTTCGAGGCTAACAAAGTAAATGAGATGTATTTAGCAAAAATCGATTTTTTTTATTCAATGTGGTATTCTTCGTAATATTTTTCGAGGGGCAATACAACAGTTCTAGTGATTATACAATTTTCCAATGCCATTTTTATAGAACAATTTCTCTTTAGTTTCAAAATAGTCCTCATTTTTCGTGATTACCTCTTCAATAACTTTTTTTTATGAGCATTCCTTTGAAGTCTGCAAACAGAAAAAAGTCAGTAATTAGTTACACGATACATTGTTTGAAGAAATTGTACTTTTTTCTTTTTCAAAGTGGGGCCGTTTTTTGGCGATTTCATCCTTAAAACGCCCCAACAATGGTATGCAATAATAGCTTTGGATGATTACTCCCTTTTTCAGGAATTCATTTAATGTTATACCATAAGCATCCAAGAATAAAAACTGTTGAGTCTTTTGGAACTTTGAATTTGGTTCATTGCCTGTATTACACTCGACTGACAGTCGATTGAACTCTGGAGTGTAGTGATGTAGACACGTTTCATTCAATGTCACAAATTGTTTAAATAATTTTCATTTATTACGGTTGAATTTCCCTAAGAATTGTTCCGAATCATGAACACTTTGTTCCTTTTGATCGATTATAAATATAATTGACTGTATAATTGATTATTTTACCGTTGCTTTAGTGTTTATCCTTAAAAATGATTTCCTTAACGGACGCGTGATAGAAATATCCCTTATATTTTTCATATATCTTAGAAATAGTATACTATGACGAGTTAAGGAGCTATATTAAGAGACAATTTGTACAAACATCTCATAATGGGTATCACATTTATTAGTTGGAATCCTTCAAGTCACTCAAAAATGTATAATAAGTCCTTTAAAAAAATCAATAAAATCTCATTTAGACCTATAAATATAATAAATTGTGATTGATTAGATAATTACTTAGGAACTGATGGGCTTTAAAAATACTAACATTTGATAACGTTTAGTAATATAAATTTTCTCGAGCTTTATCTAATTTGAAATTCATTTGAGTAGAATTGAGTCAATAATTGTTCGATTCGACAAGACAAAAAAAACATTTATAGAAAAAAAATATATAGTATCAAATGTTGCCGTAACTTTTTGGGAGAAAAGTTAATTATTTTGGTAATTAACTTTTTATTTTAAAATGTTATTAAAGATCATATTAATTTATATTGGTGCGTACTACATATAAAAAGCCAAGCCAGTGATAATTTTTTCCCATGTACAAGATTTATGAGTCAATATCTAATTGTGGAAAAAAAAAAATATTATGGAGTTATTACAAAGTTATTATAGGAACAGCAAATTTTTTAGGAGGGTCGTATATTATCTAACTTTAGTTATTTATAGCTACACTATATATGATATTAACATTAATTCAAAGAATCATCTATAGCCTTTTCAATGCTATAAACATATGTACATATTTATGCAATTAAATATTTGAATGTCTTTGTTCGTTCAATAGGAAAATAAGCCCTTAATGGGAAATGTATTCTACGAAAATGTATTCAAATTTGTAAAAAAAAAAATGTTATTTGAATTTTAAGTGTCCATAATCAAAAACACATAATGGGAGGATAGTCATAGCTTTATAAGTAATTTAAATACAACATATATATTTGTTGTTTGTGAAATCCCTATTAAATATACCCCTTGGCAATATACAACAATTTCAGATCCATCATTTATTGAACAAAATATCCTCATAGGTCTTGCCTATTTTTTATGTTGTACAGTTCAAATCCTTGTTAACTTTAGTTGATTTAATTATGCTAAGTTACATCTATGATGTCAGTTCTTTAACCATTACTTGTTACTCATCTTTTAACCTTGATTTCTCAGCTATCCTGTTATAGTAACATCTTACGAATAAGGAAACACCATTTATTTCATAACCAGATAATCCCAATTGAATCAAGAACTGTATGTATTTCAAAGGGTATTTCCCTTATAAATGTTAAATTGACTATTTAAGTGTGAGCATTCTTACCCTGAGAATTCATATCCGCACATAATTTTGTATTTATGTACTATTGTTGGGACGATTCCAAAAAAATAAATCCCGATACTGATGCAATTCTAGTAAAAATTCCCAATACCGATTCTTTAATATTTTGAGGAATAGTTCAAAAATAGCATTTTGCTATTTGCCCACAGGATTATATTTTGGGGGATTGGTTTTAAAATTTTTTTTGAAAAAAAATCCCAAAATTAAAACTTTTTAAAAAAATGGGAAAATAAATTTTTTTGGAAAAAAATTTCAAATATACTATTTGATATTTAAATTTTTTTGCAAAAATCCACAGCTATTCACAAAAAAATTAAAATTTTTGGAGAAAAATTTCCGAAATCTGCAACTGTTCACATAAAATAAATTGAAAAAATATTAAATATTAATTTTTTTGGTAAAAATTTCAAAAACCTACAGCTGTTCTGAAAAAATAAATTTAAAAAAAATTTCATTTCAAACATTAAATGTTTTGAAATGTACTTTCAAGAGTATTAAATTTTCTAGTAAAAAGCAAAATTCCATTTATTTATTTTAATGTTCCTTTAATTGTTTAATTTTTTTTAATTGTAATTTTAATTTTTTCAATACTTAATGGTGTTGCACTGATTAAGTATGAATAAACATTATAGTATTACATTAACTCTATCAACCTAGGAATTTTTTATGTGAAATCCATTTACATAAAGTATATTTCTTTCTCTAGGAATCGCCTGGGCGCGAACGCACATTGATTTCAAGAGAATATCTTCCCCGAGCGCGTTGTCGATGTGCTACATGACGATTCCATCTTCTTTTTTTTTTTTTTGGGGGCGGGAGGTGGAAGGGGTGCCATTTTTTCCTAACTAAGAAAATAATAAATAGTTAAATACCACCAGTAGTAATTAATAGTAAATAAGAATTGGAATCGCAAACTAAACATAATTTTCTCGATGCTGATCCTGATTACAGAAAAAAAAAAAGATTCTCCTATTCCGATTCTGATTAATCGTCCTTTCTCTAGTATTTACTAGTGTTGAGACTAGGTACAAGATTAATTTTTTGCAATTTGGTCTTAATTGATTTTCCAAGGATAATTCGATCGAGACAGCCATCTCAAATAATGAGCTGAAATTGAATGGTTTTCATATCGTTAAACTTTCATTTTTTTTTTTGGTCTTACTATATGGAACAATTTTCTTCCCTATCTACAATTTTTAATTCGGCAATACTTCAATAACACACAAATTTACACTGTCTTTTTTGTCAGCTGTCCATATTGATGTTTTCCCCCTAAATAGTGTTCTGAATGTTAATTTGTTATAAATTTTAATCAGTTATTGTTATGCACATAACAATTACCAACAATTATTATATTAAAAAAAAATAATATTTAGTATAAATATCCAGAAATTTGTTCTACCCACGCACACATTTTCATTTGTTGTGTTTAAGTTAAATCAAATACATCTTTAAAAGCTTGAAGTTTATTTTTATGATATATTAAAAAATAATATATAAGTTATTTGAGTGAAATTGAAGATGGACATGTTTGATTTTTTTGTAATAAAAATATTTACCTTGTTACCTTATGGATAAAAACTATTTTTGTTGGGTTATACGATAAAATACAACTAAAGGATAAAACAATTATCTATTAAATGATCTTTAAAGCACAATGATATCTTCAAAAACATTCAAGATGCAGCAATTTATAAACAGAGTAGGTGGCGTCTCCGCCGAAACTTTAGAAGCCTCTAAATCCTGAGCCGGAGGACAGAAAAGGCTGAAATTATGGATTTTTGAGATATTAACTAATATTAAAATATGTAAAAAAAATTGAAGATGGTGATGTTTTAGAGTGATTTATTTGACATGGAATGACTCAATTATCATTATCACATAGAGATGACAGCGGTAACCTATACTTATAACAGCCCAGGCTACAGAAAGTCAAACATCCTTGCCGATAAGTTAGATTTTTTAGTTTGCACTAGCCCTATTGATTAAACTGATATATGAGATAAATTGGAAATACACATGACGTCATCAAAAATGCATCTATAAAATCGGTTAAGACCGAATTATGTATGATTACAATCAAGAACAATTATGTTGTGTGGTTTTTAGAGAAACTACTCACATAATTTCTTAGTTCTTATAGAAGTATATAATGATTCTGTAGAAGATCTGGAGTCATTTATATTTTCTTGACTATAGAGGCAATTTTTCACGAGGTCAGAAGTCACAATCACAGATATTGATGTTATGGGATATCTGCACTATGAACGATCCTTTCATTATAAGTGATGAGGTCCATTGAGTGAGGCAGTAAGGGACGAGCTCCCTCGAACAGAACATAAAAAGAGGATCAAAAGGAAGTGGCTAGGATATTCAAATAGCCAAAAATATATAATAAACGGAAAGGTAACGACGGCATAATGTGGATCCATATATCCAAATGCATTCTAGGAAACATCCATTTAAATCACCATGAATTACTTCACATAAAGCTTACACACAGTTCAATATTAATATTTTCGATTTTAGGATTTTGAGACAGAAACTCTTCAATCGCATTTACTTATATTAAGTGGGCGTATTTAGTCCTAGTTCATAGTCACTCATGTAAGTAAATTATGTTGATAAGATTGAATATGCTTCTGAGAGATGGAAAATAGATAATGACAGATTCATCATCATTTCATAACAAAGTACCATACAAATGTATTTACATACATAGACTCTTCACTATTACACGTAGGCATGTATTTAGATTAACATTTTCAAATAATAAAGATAATCACGGTGCACTCCCACAAAAAAATCCAAATAAATATTATTGCTATAGCGTAATCCCCCTCTATCTGTCAGTTCAAAAAGTTTTAGAGATACTTAGCAATTTATGTTTAAAATATAAAAGGATTTAAATATTTCATAGTTAACAACTATTCAGTTTAATAAATGACTACTTAGATCGGCAGGTATTGCATTAATCAACACCGCAATAACAAATACACTTTCTTTGTATTTTGATGTCAATTGTCGATTTTACTGCTCCATTTCTTAAACACTCTGAATGTGAGTGATTGAACTGTAAAGCCGACCTTAGGCTATTGCAGCTACAGTGGGCCACATTTTCTAATAACCTCCGGAATTTAAGAAAAAAATTAATCTTTAAATAAGGTTATGAAAATCAGGAATATCTTTTATTATGATAAATGTCTTTATAAAAATAATCATTTAAGAAAAACGAGAAATGCAGTATGTCACCATAAAAATAATCTTGAACAAAGACCAAGAAAAGAAATAACTCCCGATTAATTTTTATACTTCAAATGGTACTAGAAAAAGTGCCCTGGAGAAAATTGCCATGGAGGAAAATTGCCCGGAGAAAAATTGGCGAGTATTTTGTTCAAACTTCATGATAACCCATAATAAATTCGCTTAATTATATTAATGACAAATATATAAATATATTTTTTGTTCCATCCGCCCAGAGAGCACCTTCAAATGTGAGTAATATTATTCCAATACAATTTCCTTGCAATTTTTTAAATTCAATCCAATCTTATAAGAAATAGATCGTAAGGATTGGTAGAGGAGGGCGGGTGGATAAATAGCTTAGGACCTCTTAAAATATTTTTGAATACCCACCGCTATCGGAAAGTGGAATTGCAAAAAACAACCTGGAATATATCTAAGGAACCCTTCTAATACCAAAAAGAAATCCAAGCTGTCAGGTTGCGTGGAGTACTTGGGGTAACCCTGGATTCTTAAAAACCACAGCCAATTCATCAAATACATCCAAGGAGCCCATTCAATACCAAAAAAAAATAGTTTAAGCCCTCGGCTGCAAATTGAAAACTACATTTTTTCTGTGTTTTTACGCCATGAAATTATTTTTTGTTATGGAGGCTACGGTACATGCAAATAATATTATTTGTATTTCAATTGTCATATCAATCATTGTTTTTTCTTTAAATTCGTAATTTAAAAAAGTGTTACTATTGATTATGAAGTTCGAAAAAAATACAGGCAATTTTCTCCAGGGCAATCTTCCACTGGCAATTTTTGCCTGGGCAGTTTTCCGCACACGACTTCAAATATACATAGAGCCAAATATTTCATTGACATATCTGAGTCAATAATATGTTTTTACTTTTAAGTTATGGGTTCCCGTAAAATTCCCCCTGGAGAATTCCTGTCCAGTCAATTCCACTTATATTAATAAACAAAGTTCAACCGTTACATCTTGCATATTCAATGAATTTGGGGGTAGGTCGTTTTTTCCCCTAACTTTTCAGATATTTCAATTGTAGGAAGATTAGCAGCAACATCATCATTTAAATTTCTTAATTCTTTGGACATAATTTGCTGCGGAGCATTCAGTGTTTCTTGAGCTTTTCTCATAATATTGGCTGTCATAATGGTCACTTGGGCCTCCATTTGCGATTTGTATTATCGTTGATTTGTTCAATAAATTCGTCGTTTTCGTTGATCTTGATTGTTGCCTTATATAGGTAGCCTTTTCGTTTCAATATACATTCAAATGTTCTCAAACCAGTCGTCAAATCCTTCTTGTAGACATAGGTGTCTAGTGGAAGTTCTAGGCTTTCCATCAAATTGTGGAATATGTTCAATCGAAGGATTACCACGGACAAACAATAATGTGGAAGGATGGCACTTTCGGTTTTCCTTACAAGTTGTTTCATGCAATTCAGTTCTCTGGAAGTTTCTCGAACTTTTAAAGGATGAAGAAAATTTGATACACATAAAAATCATTCAACAGCTTGCAACTCATCCTCCGCCTGTTCAAAAAAGACGATATCGTTATTGTAAACAACGTATTGTGACTTACAGCTTTTATGTTAGGAAATTGCAACTTACACGAAATTTAGATTTTTTACAAAAAATATGTACCATTTTTTTCTTTTTTTTGCATATTTTAAATGATTATAAGAATTAATAAAAATTTTGATGATTTGCAAGCTATTGCATCTTGAATACTTATTTTATTTATAAATTGATATATGTTATGTGTTTTTTTATTATCTCATGTTTACATGTTGGCAGTTAATTTAGAAAATATATATAAAATACAATGTTAATAGAAAATACATATGCAACAAAATTTTGTCTTTTTATTTGAAACTATTTTATTAATGTAGGTGGAAATTCCGCAGTGAATTCTCCGAATATCGTGTTAAGATACACAAACTTTAGATATTGTCTATCAAATCAAATCAATCAATTTATTATTCTTTAATTGTTACGATTAATTCAAAGGGTTAATAAATATAATTTATTGTTATAAATTGACGATAATTCGTTGAAAAATATTTATGTAATCCATACTCAATTTTGAAAATTAACAACATTATAGCTTATTTCGTTTTGACGGACCACTAATGTATTTTCTATAACAGGAAAAATTCTTTTATATGCTTACCCAGATTATAACATGGGTTTTTCGCATATACCCGTACAAAGGTTTAGACAAGGGTAATATAATTATACTATGGTTCCATAGTTGGGACGAATTGGTTATCTACCAATTGTTGATGTTGGGCCTCTTTCCTGCTTCTTTTTGTAGGAAAGGTTGCGATATACTATAAAGGAGTCAAACAACGACGTGTTTAACTTTGAAAATGACTATTTCATTTCATTACCAACTGCCTAGGTTGGACCGTCCTCAGGATTATATATATTTTTTTTTTTGAAAAAAAATCCACTAATTATAATTTTTAGGAAAAATTCAAAAATCCATAGTTATTCTCAAAAAATTTCAAAAATCCACATCTTTTCACAAAAGACAGATTATTTTTGAAAAAAATATTTTTTTTTGCAGATGTTAAATTTTTTCCAAAAAATTTAAAAAATCCAAAGCTATTCACAAAAAAATACATTTTTGGAAAAAAAATTCAAAAATTCCCATCTATTTGTAAAAAAATTATATTTTTCGGACAAAAAATACAAAAATTTAATTTCAAATAAAAAATTTATTCAAAAACTTTTTCCAAAATGCATAGTAATTCAGAAAAAATTACATTTTTCGGGAAATTTTTTCAAAAATCCATAGCCATTCACAAAAAATTAATTTTTTTGAAGAAAATTATATAAAGAAGCTTTTTTTATATTTGGGGAAGGGGGTTTACAGTTCCTCATGTCCACCCCTGGGGACAATTCTGCACGTAAGAAAATGGTAATGTTGTTGAATGTGTTTATAAATATTCAAGCTCGCGAGGGAGGACTTAAGGAAGTACGTAATGTATATCTTATTTGTTGTTAATAAAGACATAAATGGTGATATCCTTGAAGTTACAGATGGTTGGAACATGATCACACATGCACAAGAAGATGAGATCATGATATACATACAATGTACAAAATGGTATATATTAACAAGTCTGTAAGTAAATTGAATAAGTCAAAGTGTTCTTTCCTTTCCATCATTGCATTTTATATATAAAATATAATCAATTTAAATCATCAAAATGCACTTCCTTGAGTCTGAAACCCATTTAACGTGAATATTTATTTATTTATTTTAATTTCAATATGTTTAGTCGTCACTAAATTAATAATATGTTCTCGTGTAGGAAGCCTAGCATGACGCTTGAAATGAAAATGAATATAATATAATAACAGTAGTGATGTACCATAAAATCATTTCAAGTAAGGGGATCGTCACATATGGTTTGTGTTGTTTGGGAAACCCTTAGTATAGTGGGTACTCACGTATTTAAAACGTTACTATACTAAATTGGTATTGTAAACAGTACTTACATCGCAAGGGCGTCCTCAGGATTATATAGGTATATATATATACTAGGTTTTTGGGATTTTGTTTAAAAAAAAGTTAAAAAATTAAATTCTTGGGAAAATAATTTCAAATGTTAAATATTTTTGAAATATCCTTCAAAAATCCACAGCTGTTCATACAAAATTTAATTTTTTGTGAGAATTTTTTTTTTTTTTTTTTAATTAAATTTCAGATATTAAATTTTTTGAAAAAAAAAAAAATAATCCACAGCTATACAAAAATTATTTTACATATTAATTTTATGTGGAAAAAGAGCTCAAATATCCATAGCTATTCTCAAAAAGTAATTTATTTTGAAAAAAAATTTCAAAAATGTTAACAAAAAATTAATGTTTTTGGAAAAAAAGTAAGTTAATTTTGGATTCTGTATAAGGATATCCCATCCTTATGGAATCAAATTAGGGGTCTTGAAAGCTCATCTTGGTCCATGGTTGTACTTTATTCTTCTGGAAGGCCAATTAAGTGTCCTCGTGTATCTAAGCCCCATTAGGTATGTAAAATAGAGGTGATTTAGTGTCATTTAAAAGACTTTTTCAAATTGTACATCTTATTCTTAATTTGGACGGGGAAGTATATTTTAACTTCTTCAAAAGTACTCAAAATGTTTTGGAATCGATAGAAAGGATTAAAAAGTTGGTAAGACAGTCATTGTTGGTCAACCTTGTAACTGCAGTAAGTCAAAGAGGTGAGTGAAAAGTACAAATGGATTATTTTCAAATTTGTAATACATTAAACACATCTCATCCATCGTTTTTATTATAAGTTTTCATGTAAATTTGCAGAAACCATTTTTAAATTGCAGTGATACAAATTGAATTTGCATACTTGAATCATTCATGGACTTTGTAATTCCGTAAAGGAAAAGATCGAACGAGTAAGAAATCTTTAATTAAATTTTCATATTTGTGTTGCCCGTTGTTGGTATATGTATTTGAATTTACAAACTAAATGAAAGTGGATAATCAGATTTTACATCAAAACACTTGAAAATATTTTTCTCTTCATTCCTCATTTATCTTGACATAAATCATACTTCATTTTCCGTGTACATGCATCATAGCCGGTTAGCAATGCTTCTGACATCTAATTATCGTTCATTTCTTTAATTGCCCGTAGCATTCTTTCAAACTTACATACATTACTATTAGATTAGATACCTACATAAGTATAGAAAAGAATTGCAATAAAATACTTATTAAAATACATTAAAGCATTACTTATAAAGGCTATTTTTGTAGACAGATACAAATCGGGTCAATAACATTTTTTTGTCCATGTCTATAGTTATCATTCTTTATGAAAAACTATGTAATCAAGTGCCAAATACCTATGTATGAGTATCTATCTATCCCACGACCAAGTTTGCCAAAAAAAAATCAACTTGAATAGTGATATCACAAAATAACTCAATTAAAAACTATCTATACTTATTGGACATTGGACAGGTGCAAAATTAATTCAGAAGAATTCATGAATCAATGTGCAAAAATATATATATGCAGGATTGTAATAAATTATCGTCCTATAAATTTGTTCGCCCTTTCCTTACTATTCCTAGTTATTTACGAGGTAACCGAGGTCATGGTATGAAATCTAATCAAAGACATGTATATATAGAACTAGAAGAACAATTGGGGCAGTTGAGATGAATTACCAGCCTTCTTTTGTACTGGGTTATATAGCTGAAATCAAGGTCAAGATCTAATTATAAAGAATTAATATATATTTAAAAAATATCTACTTTTAAAAGTAGAATTTTTTTTTTTTGCTTCTCCATTCATTCAGCTGACACGTTGCTCTTCTAGTTCTTTCTTATTTTTTTGGGTCCAGCTGTCTCAAATGACACAATATTATCTCTTTTCTCTACCGCCCCTCTAGCCCCCTCCCCTGGGGACGCCCTTGAGTATACTACAGGTCCTTAAATACAACTAAATAATGTTAATTCATAGGGAAAGAACGCCTAAATGACATCCTGAAAAATCAAATTTTCCTTTATTTTTAAGGACTACAAAGTTGGCGTGCCGGACCGGACCGGTGTCTTAAAGAAGGACCGACACTACACGGTACACTACATTGGGTATCTTCATGACTCAGGTATTGCCTTTGATCCAGGAGGAGTTTTCCGGGGACCCAATCTGCTTTAAACAGTATGGATCCCCCACTTACACAGCCAAAATTGTCCAGTTGTAGTATGTGTCTAATTTTGAGCATTTTGTGCATCCTTTCAACTCCTCTGGATGTTGCCACGTAGAGTATAGTGGGTAGGATGACAAATAGTTTTCCAAGAGTTATTAAGGATCCGTTTACGAGGCTGAAAAACTGTGCGTGCCAGCTACATTGACAGCCCATGTCAAAGAAGGGCATATTGAGTAAATTCTTAATATATTAAGAAATTTAATACCAAATATACTACTAGGTTTGAATAAAAAGAGCAAATAAAACCTGCTTCCGGTGGCAATCATTAGAAGAATAGTTGTTAATGTTAATAACTAATGGAAGGAGTTATAATATTGTTCATCAGGGAAAAAGCTGATATATTGTAAGTTATATCATAAATCGGGATTAAAGAAATGAAAGCTATAAAAAGGGACAAAGAGGTTAAAAGCACAAGAAAAAATTTAGTGGAGTCACTGAAAAGTGTTTTTTTAGAAAAAAGGATGAAAGTATTAAAAAAAATATGTCTAAAACTACAATTTAATTTATAATGAGTTAAAATTGGGAAGAGGTTTAACAATAAGGGTTTAATAAGAAGGAGTTTTTTTTGTTTTTTTGGGGGTTATACTAGAATAGAATATCATCCTTTCAAAAAATTATTTTTTTTGAAAAAAAAATTACTGAACTCAAAATCATAAAAATTCCCAGCTATTCAAAAAAAATTGTGGAGATATATTTCAAAAATCCACAGGTGTTCAAAAAGAAAGTATTAAAATTTTTGGATAAAAAATTAAAGTTTTTGATTTTTTTTTTCAAAAATCCCTACTTTTTCTCAAAAAAAATAAATATTAAATTTTTTGGAAAAATTTTTCAAAAATACATTTACTCACAGAAAATTTAATTTGTGTGAAAATTTTTGAAAAATTAAATTTTAAATAGTAAAAAGCAAAAATTCCTTAATTAGAGGTGAGAGACGGCTATTTTTTTTTTTTTTTTTCATAACTTAGAAAAGTAATAAATAGTTAAATACTGGTTATAAATAATAATCGGAATTGCAAAATAACCATCATTTTCCCGATGTCAATCCCTGAAAAACATCCCATTAATCGTCCCATCCGTTGTCTGAACCAATTTTTTTGTGGACAAGAACTTATAACAATCCTTTATTTACATTAGACATACAATAATTGTGTGTTTTTTTTTTTTTTTGTTTTTTTAAGAAAAGATTCATACAATTTTTAACTCTCATTTCTTAGAGAACGTACATAATATAAGTTATACATTATTCATGGATACATAAACTGTAGACCAATAACTTATTTCCAATTTATTATTCATAATAGGAATTTATTTTCAATGTCAAACTAGTTATGATATCTTTATTGTTCTGCCTAATTTATTATAAAGTATAATACATTTTATATAATATGAATGTATATGTCCAGTTGAGAACGGCTATTATCTGTTCTTATTGGCAAAGGTATACATATCCTTCTGTGATGAAGATTATGGTAGTACATATTCAATACAACCACTAATGTACCTACTTACGTATAAAATAATGATACTTACAGGATGGTACAGAATTAAGGTCCAACTAACTTAAACATAATTAAATTTAGAGTATTGAGTGTAGAGATTTCGTTCCCCTAATTAAAAATATTTGCAACAGGGATTAGTGAAAAAAAAAAATATTACAGTGAATATCTTTTTTTAAATTATGACTTTCATTTCATTTTTTTCCAATTCTAATATGAGGTGACTTTTAAAAAGAGATATGGGCCTTTTCATTTCGCCAAAAATAATAAAAGACCCTTTTTAATAAATTATTTGGTTTAATCGAATTACGTTATACATTTTTTTTAGAAGGGTATATTTTTTTAAGAGGTCAAGCCTTTTTTGGTTATTTTCGTAAATTGTGTAGATATGTAGTAATATAATGATTTTTGGTTAGAAAGTAATTTTTTTTTTCAAAGTCATTTTGTTAGAAAAATGTATATTTTATATTTTCAAAAGTCGTACATGATCAGTACTAATACTCTATGGGGAGAATCCCCACCAGTAGTACTGCGTGAGGGCCCCAGTCCACAATACAAATGAAGTGCAACGGCATTTTGGGGGGGGGGCTCCTCTTCTCCTGAATTAACCTCTTGTACTTTGTAATGATATGGTCAAGGGAAGGTCAATACAGTTTTTATTCTCAGTAAGGACACTTTGATAACAGATTGCACAGCAAAATTCCTGAAGATGTTACGAGTGCATACTGCAATTATGTGACGAAGCGTTTCCACAAAGTTGTACATAACAAGGAAAAACATATTGAATGAGATTTGGGTCCGTTGTATTACTTAATTAAACAGAAACTTATTTATTCATAAGCTAATACATGCCATAATTTGTTAGCAATTTAATTATTTTTAATGATGGGATCCTTATTCAGGACGACGATGAACGCCTGCGTACGAGGTGTATTCAAAAAGTAAGTTGACTTTTCAAATTTCGCGGGTAACGTATATTTGGTATACTCGATTTTTTTATTTTTTTATGTTAGTTCACTTGCCTCAAACATGTATTTATTGTTTCACCTATATTTGGCGATTTTTTGCTATTGAAAAACATGGGCAAAAGAATTTTCATCAAACTTTTAGTAAAAATAAAATAAAGTGCTCCAAAACACTTGAAATGTTGACAGTCGCCTGCAGTAAAACTGTTCTGAGTAAAAAATATGCTTACAAGTGGTACAAACTCTTCCAAGATGGCCGGGAAGATACCAATGACTGGCTTTACTCTGGACGCCGAAGCACGTCAACATAAGATAACAACGTTGAAGAGGTGAAGAAAATGCTTTTTAAAACCATCGAATCACTATGAAAGAAGTTGCTGAAGATATTGACATATTGCTTGGCTCGTGTCATAATTTTTTTTAGCGGTTTGTACATGAAAAGAGTGTCAGCGAATTTTGTTAGGAAACTGCTTAATTTTGACCAAAAGAATCATCGCACGAGTATCGCTCTTGAACTGTTGACGGACGTCAATGATCATCGGGATTTGATGTAAAGTATCAGGTGACTTTTTCTTCTTCCTAAAACTGAAAGGATCTATGAAAGGACGGAGATTTAAAACGATCGAGAAGATAAAGACTGCATCGCTAGAAGAGCTCAAGTCTATACCAAAAAGTACTAATGAGAAGTACTTCGAGGATTGGAAAAAGTGTTGGCACAAGCGTATTCTATCTGAGGGGATTTGAAGGCCACAACATAAATATTTATGAATAAATAAATATTTTTTACTATAAATACAAAGTTACGTTACTTTTTTAATACACTTTGTATATGTACATTCGACTTTTGGTTATATTCAAATTGACGAAAAAGTTAGGGATTATTTTTTTCTTAGAATTGGATTGTCCCTTTAAAATATTTATGAGCAATGAAAAATCTATTAAGAGACTATTAATAGTCTTTAATTGATTCTCTTTTATCGTAATAAACAACTTCAAAAAAAAAAAAATTAGTAGTAATCAATTTGTTTTTGTTGATAATAACTTATCATTTGATAATCAGATATTTATTAATTCGCTTATGGATATGTATTACTCATTTGTCATATGTACGACTATATTTTTTAAAGTCTCTGTCACCGTGATAATTGTATTTATCTTCAGTAAATTTATGAGATTCTGCAAAATCAACACATATTTTCTGAACGATTTCATTCATAAAAAACAAAATACAGGATGCAAAATGAAATAAAATATCATGACAAGGCATGACTATCTTTGAGGATTTTGAAGATTCTTTATGCCTTAGTCATTTTTATGGATGTTAGAATGAACAATTAAATTTGAAGGGCTCAGTAATACGAAAAGGATTTGTTTTTAAAGTATACTTTGATTGCAATATTTTCTATGTCAACATTAAACGTTCTTATTTACACTTTTTACCCTTCATAAAAAACAATATATATTAATTTTTATATCATAGAATTTAGTGATGAGATTCGATCTGTTACCGATTTTTTTCCGGTTCTGTATTAAGTAATTTTTCTAAGCCGATTAAAATCTTGAATATATTTTCATTGATATGTTTTAGAAGGACAGTTATATTTAGAATAGCTTAATTAACAACATATGTTATTTTATAATTGTTCATGATTAGTTGATTAAATAATTAGTTATTGGCGATTCTGAAAAGATCTTAAACACGTTAGGTTTAGGAATACATCCTGTTCCAATATTCCGATTTGGACAAATTGCAATCATTTAAAATTATTTTATGACATCATATCTGATAATAAAAATCTCAAGCATCAATATTTGTTGACTAATTTACATTCAAATAATTCTTGCAAAATTTCAAATCATGAAAATAAAATAAAAAATCTTTTTTTTTTTTATGTACATTAAAGTTGAAGCAATTAACTAATTTTATTAAATCGCATCCATAAAATTCAGGAACTAAATGGTCAAGTGTTTATTTTTTATAAAATATTATGTGAAACCATTTTTTTACAATATATTTTTTCCACCCCAACGCACGTATCTCACTCCCTCACATGGTAGCAAGTGACTGTATTTTGAAGAAAGCTTTAGAATGAAATAACCTACTACTTATACGGCCTGATTAGTACACGTTAAAAAAAAGAAGTTATAACCCCTGTCATAATGCTTATTTATACAAAATTGATTCAACTTTAAGGAGGAAAATATATATTATATAACGTCATTATACCGATGGTTAAATTTACAGGGCTATCCGCGGGATTATATTTTGATGGGGGCTTGGTTTTTGGATTTTTTTACAAAACATCCAAAAGTTAAAACTTTTTAAAAAAATATATTCAAAATCCATAGCTATTCGCAAATTTTTCAAAAATTACATTTCTAATATTAAATTTTTTTTGGAATAAATTTCAATAAACTATATTTCGAATGTAAAATTTATCTGGTAAAAATTTCAAAAATCTTTAGCTTTTCACAAAAAATTTAAAAATAAATTTCAATTATTAAATATTTTCGAAAAAAATTTCAAAAGTTCTGAGCTATTCAAAAAATTAAAAAATATTATGAAATTTAAAAAAAAAATTCCTCTGTTGCATAATTGCCCTAATGAGGAAAAGATGATAGTATCTTTAAATTCTTAATTTGAAGAGGGCTACAGCCCCCCCCCCATCCTCCCCTTTCGGACGTCCCTGATTTACGACATCAACAATTTATCTAAAATTAGTAGTCGATACCAAGTACACGCATTGTTTTAATTAAGGAGCGAACGAAGAAGTCTAATGAAATGTCATGAGCATTATTATTTTTCTCCTCCAAAACATTCTCCAAATTGTCAGGGTTACCATGTTGATTTTCGATTTTTTTTTTTTTTTTTTTTTTTTTTTTTTTTATCATACCCACTCTACACTGGATTTCAACCTTTTTTTATACCTAATTGATGCAGCTTTAGTTGACCATTAAAGGAAGGGGAAAACTTTATATGACGTCATTATACCGATGTATAATTTACCTCCGCAAAAATTCATCTAAAAAATGGTCGAAAGCAAACTTTATATGAGATCGACTATTTTTTTTTTTTTTTTTTTTTTTTTTTTGTGGACTGATTTTGACAGAATTATTATGTGAGACTGATACAAACCGAAATATCTTAGAGAATCGTATTAGTTCGATAAACAAAAAATAAAAAAATAACGGTATCAGACCGGGTTTTTCAGAGAGACCCCCAACACTATTAGTTATGTTATACCCTAAGATCTTATTGACTATGTATGACTGTATCCATTTTACTCGTAGAATAATAGAAATTTAATTATTTTAAGATTTATTTATAAATATATTTTTGTCTAATAATAGGATTAAAAGTTTGCAAAAGTATTGAATTCAACGAAAACTTTTGTTTAATATATACAATTAATTACAGTTTTCTATTCGAAAAGTGCAAGTCTAGGCTATAGGCTATTTCTCAAAGAAAAAATATGCATACATATATTAGTGATGGGACGATTATTCGGAATTAGAATTGGAGAATCGGGTATTTAACGTTTTTCTGGAATCGAGGTCGGCATCAAGAAAAAAATGTTTAACTTGCGATTTCGATTCTTATTTTTTACTGGTTTATAACTATTTAATACTTTTATAAATTATTAACAAAAATAGTTCCCCCCTAATGAATGATTTCCTTCTTTTTTATAGAAAATGTTATATTTCAACTAAATTTAATTTTCTTTGAGTAACTAACTGGTGGCCCATCTAGCAGTTGCATTTTGAACTACCACTTTTTTGACGTCTGACAGCTGTAGTAACATTCTCATTGTGTCTAATATTCTGTAAAAGGTCTCCGGTTTACGAAATGGTTAAGTTTGCGCCCTAAAAAAATTGAAAATACTGAAAACTTACTTCCAAAATGGAGAGTCTTCAAACAAAACTGCAAGAAGATTACGTTGGTGGAAACAAAGCGCCTTCCAGGCAGTTTGTGGATAAATTTGTGAAGCGTGTGCGCGAAGCTGGTTCGTTAATGGATAAAACTATGCGTTCCCATGTTCGTCCGGTGCGCTCAATCGAAAACAGATTGCCGAAAGCGAAAAAACGAGAAAACGAGCAAGGAGCTGCCGTTACGGTCAATGGTGAGCGCTATCAGGCCATGTTGGAAGATTTTTTGTTTCCCCAGATGGAAAAGGAAGGCATCGACGACATTTGGTTCCAACAAGATGGCGCTACGTGCCACACAGCCAACGTTACAGTGGATCTTTTGTGCACTGTCTTCGACAATCGCATCATAAGCCGAAACGGCAACGTCAACTGGCCACCTCGTAGCTGCAATTTGACTCTGTTGGACTATTTCTTGTGGGAAACCGTGAAGGATAAATGTTACGCGAACCATCCAGAGACGATTGACGATTTGAACCACTAAATTGGAGTCACCATTGCAGTTATTGAAGCTCACACAACCGAAAATGTATTGAAAAAAGGGGTCGACAGAATGGGCTACTGTAAGGCCAGCAACGGCGGCCATATGAACACAGTGGTGTTCCATTATTAACTTGAATGTTGCGGCTTTCAAATAAAAAAAATTTATTGAAAAATATCCATCTGTCTTTTTTTTATAGCGATATCAAAAAAAAAGTTTCGTGGGCCACACTTTATAATTTTTTTAATTTTCTCCAAAAAATTTAATTTTTGAAATTTTTTTCCAAGAAATTAATTCTATTGAGAACGGAGATTTTAAAAAATTTGTTTAGTTGAACAGCTTTAGACTTTGAAAATAAACTTTAATATTTTGTCAATAGTTGTGAATTGTTTAATTTTTTGAGAATAACCATGTTTTTTTGAAATATTTGTCCAAAAAAATAAATTTTTGTCAATAGTTGAAGGTATTTGAAAAAAATTTAAACATCAAATTGTATATTTTAAATTTTATGAAAAAATTTTAATATCAAATTGTATATTTTTCAAAAACTTTTAATTTTTCAAAAAAAAAATCGTAAAATCCGGTCCCCCCTCCCCCCAAAAAAAAAAGTATTTATATAATCCTGTGGACGGCCCTGAAAATTGTATTTTTTAACTATTATTTAGAATATTAAAGAAAAGGAATCGGTAATTTTCACTGCAATTGCATCGGAATCGGCATCAGGATTTTTTTAGAATCGTCCCATCACTAACATACATGACCGACAGACATACGTTTGTAAATACCTATAAAAACAAGCCTTTATCGGACCTCATGGGATGTAAGTATAATTTGACTTATTAATTTAATGCAGCTATAAAAAGATTTGGAGATAATCCGTAGAGATTCTCATTCTTATTTCTTTAGATTTTTTTATATCAACCAATATATGTATGTAAGGTCATTCTCATCTGAAGGGATTTGTGCCTTTTTGACCATTTTTGTGTGGCATTGAGCATTTTTGTTTGAAGTAAAAAATACTATTCATTTTTTGCTCCAAAATTGCATATTTTTAGGCCTCTTGCACCATCCCCAAAATATAGTTTCATTTACAAAACGAGTGCAATGTTTCCATTTTCATATTTTTTAATATATACATAAGTATGAGCGTCGTAGATTCATGCTTATTGAGTCATCTTGCTACCATAAATATTTTCTGGGGTGTGATTATAATTTTTATTTGAGAGGTTCATTAGTTCCGATTTTTGTATGGAGATAATAATTATTTCAAAAGATTATTAGAATAACTTTTTAGTTTGTTTTATTATAAAATTTAACACCTTTTCACCAAACTTTTAAAATTTGACATTTTTTATAAAATGTTTTGCAAAAAGATTTCTATGGTCTTTTTTTTTATAACTGCCATATTTCATTATTTCTTTTAGGATTTTGCAAAGAATTTTCAAATCATTACAAAAAAAATTCGGGGATATGTTGTTCACTTTTAAACTTTTAGACAACATAGTATAAATTTTGACAAATTTACACAAAATATTTGAAGTTCGACATTTTTTTTTATTTTTTGCTAGAGGGGGATTAACCCAATTTCCCATAAATAACGGGTCTGAATGTATTTCTAGTTTGCTCATGTCCTTTTAGTTTGAAAATATAAAAAAATATTTAAAAATTGTTTTTAAGCAATATGTTAATGTTTCTATATCTCAATGTACGATTACAATTTTACAGGATACTATATAAAACTGATATATTTGCTAGTGTAGGGTCTGAAATCCTAGACCGTTATGATTTTTAGTGGATCGAACTCAGTTGGCCCTTTAAAGGAGTTCGGACTGAACCATTTTTAAGGATAAATTATCTCTAGTTTGGTCCCAAAAAAATTCGGTTTAGACCGATTCTTTAGATGAACAGTTGATGACGTCATGTGTGTTTCAAAATTGTAAACATCTACCTACAATAACATCATATGAAGTTAAATGTGATAAATTGTTCATATTTGTACACCACTTAAATCATAATAGGAGAGACAATTGGTTATACATTCTATAACAAATTAGCTCACTTTTTGAATATGATTAAATTTTGAATAAGGTCTGGACCAAAATATTGGTACAAATTGGTTTTGGATAGAGTCACAACATTTTTTGTCATTTTATCTTATGTCATATGCAACTGTTTCTTCCTTTTGCAGAGTTTAACTTGTTAATTCAGGTAAAAGAGTACATTCATGGAAACTGCTTAGTTAGTAATGGAATAATATTCAATAAAAAAAAGTATCACTACGACCATTAACTTGGACAAATATTGATCAAGTGGTCTTTGTTTCGCTACTTTGTTCTAAAGTTTTAGGAAAGATAAAAGTGAGCATAGAATTTCCATATTCATAGACGCAGAACCGATTTTAGAGGACACTTCGAGCACTTTTCCCGTGTCTGCATTGAATATATTTTTATTATCAACACTTGTAGTTATCTAATAACTCTTTGCAACTATAGTATTAATACTCAATAATTGTTGGGAATTGTTCACAGCCTAACAATAGCTAGTTTAATTTCAAACAATCAAGGTTCAGACCACACATAAAGGAAGTGGAACAAGAAAATTAGATAGTTGACAACATTATACATCGTAAATTTATGTGTGGCAACGCCGGTTTGCCACAAGGTATCTTAGCATAAAAAAACTATAAACGACTACCATATGATTGTGTCGAAATTTTACTTTTATTTTTGTGAGAGAAGATTTCGAGTAGACAAAAAAACCTAATCGTTTTTATACATGGAGTAATTTGTAGCAGTGTAAAAAAATCGACCTATAAGATAAGACCAAAAAAATTAATCCACGATTTGAACAATCTACGGTCTGAAATCGCGCTCTGGACCAAAATATTGGTACAAATATAGCCAATCAAAAATCAGTTAAGATCCAATCGAAAAAAAAATCGTCTTGGAGTGAGTCTTAACACTAATACTTATACTCCTAGATACATTTGAATGTATACTTTATTTAAGCATTCATTAAACAAAATAGAATATAATGAATCATTGTATATATTGAATGAATTCAAAGGAGAATGTTCGTTAAAAAGTATGTGTTTGTTTAATTCATAAAGATGGATAGGACAGTTCTATCAACTCCATATGAAATTACAATCTTTTTATCTTTAAAATATCAAGAGTATGTAGTCTTTTTTGTTTGTTTATTCCTTGGCAAAAATCCATAATTTTAAATAACTTTTCTTTTTTTTTTCAATTTGTTCATCCCTGCACAATATATGTTGTATATAAATAATGAATAATTCTATTAAAAATTCATTTTAAGTAAACGATTTATAAATTGGGACATGTTGAAATTTTTTTGAAAAATAGATACATGACAAAATAACTTGCAAGGGTCATTACTCACAAACCTTACGTGCAACTTTTTACAAAAAAAAAAAAAATACAAAAAATAAAGTTTATAATTAGACGTAATTTATATGCGATGAGTTATGCGGTTTTTCTTCACTCAGGTCACATCATGTTTGTTGACTGAAAGAGTTATTGTAACTGCTATACTATGAGTATTAATTGCATTAAATATATACTATGGCACACAAATATTTGTATTTGTTCATTTCTACATATTTTTATTTGGTGCAACTTTTATCGCAAAGTATTGAAGTAAAAGTTGGTAATTCAACTATTTCCATACTTTTTATTAAATATGTCCTCCTCTGTTCTTAATGATGGCTTCAATACGGGGCCAAGAGAAGCACAGCTGCCCTTTATGAAGTTCGAGGACAAGTGGTTCCCTGAAGGCCATGATCACGGAGGAGTGGAACAACTCCTCCGTGATCATGGCCTTCAGGCCATCGACATGTGGGTGAGAAACCTTGTTCGCCTTGTCCTCCAAGATGCAACAAACAGCGAAGTACATGAGTTCACGTCGGGTGAGGATGAAAGGTGGAAATCTGCCCACCAGAAGGCCACAATGTTCTCCCTGCATAAATTCTTCACCTTCTAGAACGTCTGTGCCGGAGTGTCTTCTTGGGTAAACACATATTTTTCTCTAGGGAACATGCTCTTCAACCATGGCAAGACATGGTACCCTGTAGTAGACGTCCATGTTGACTTTCTTGTTGGCCTTGAAGAAGACAAAAACAAAAGAAACATCAAATTGTAGCTTTTAGTCAGCTCTTTCGAATGGCACAAAATTATCAGAATTTTAGAACTGAGGATTCCAATTTTTGAGTCCTAAACCGGGATAGGATTCATAATTCATATAAAGAAATAAATGATTCAAAACCATTCAATTTTTCATCTTCAGAATACCTAAAAAAATAACTCTGGAAAATCAGGCATTGGCTTGTTCTCGGAAGAGTTTCGCTTAATGCAATTCCTGTTCCTTCGATTATCATTTCCTAAGGCACTTCAATTTGAAAGGTTCAAAGATTATAAGACTCACTATTCCAAAATAGGAGACACAACAATTTGTTCATATGTCATATATTACGTTAAAAATTTAAATGGATATAAAACCTTTTGAGAATCATGTACAGTGTATACTAGGATTAACATCAAATATCAAATAAAATTAGCATGGGGTTACAATTGATGACCTAAAGCTCACATAAATGACTTTATGTTTGTCCCACCCTTTTAATAAGCCGTCCACACCTTCGACAGTTTCACTTGTCGCAATGAAACAACTAGCGAAGGAAATTATTTTTATTAAAATATTTCAATTTTACATAAAATTAAACATAAAGAATCGTTAAAATTTATCTTTACAGATCAGTTCTACGAATTCTTTCTTCCCTTCTACTGTATACTGAACAGACTAAACAAATTTCAGAGCACCCGCAGTATTATATAAATTTTTCTAAAAAAATCCAAAATTTGAATTTTTTTTGGAAAAAAAGCAAAAAATTCCAAAATCCACAGCTATTCATACAGAATTAATTTTGTATAGAAAAGGCTTAAAATATTATAATTTTAGAAAAAAATTTCAAAAAACTATTGTCAAAAATTAAATTTTGTGGAAAAAAGTTTCAAAACCCCACAGCTATTTACAAAAATTTGAAAAATTAAATTATTTGGTAAAATAAATTGAAAAATTTAATTTAATTGCAAATACTAAGTATTTGAAAAAAAAAAATCTAAAATTACATTTTCTTAGTAAAAAATTTCAAAAATCCTTAGCTTTTATTTAAAATTTAATTTTTTGAAAAAAATTCATAAATTAAATTATAAATATTGAATTTTTTGGAAAAAATATCATGAATTGATTTAAATTATTTTTAAACTAAATTTTTCAAGAAAGAAATTTTAAAAATTAAATTTTTTAAGAAATAAATTTTAAAAATTAAATTTTTGGGGAAAAATTGAAGAATTATTTTTGTTGGAAATTTGGATAGCAGCCTCTACAGCCCACCCCTTGCGGGCGCCCCTGAGTTTAAAAAATCTGTTATATTCTTACTATACTTCGAAATTAAAGAAGGAAATATATGATCCTTAGTGTGGAGGTTTATTAACAATTAATAAAAGTGATATTTGGTTAAAAGTTCAACAAATGCGGCGAATGATACTTTTCACAAATTTATATTGTCATAACTAGACATGAACTGATGTCAAAATATTTTTCCATCCGACATTTTACAAATGATGAGAATGTAACCGTAACCCTGAAAAAATAGATTTGTATTGTTTAACAACAGATTCATATCCTACGAATATAATATTTAAAAAAACAATCAAAAGTATATATTTATTAGTAGCTTTTCAGTGACAATACTTTTTTTTAGCCTCTGCAGTCTGACTGATTATTTAGAATTTGCAATAGCTCAAGAAAATTCCTTTGGTTTTAACCATCATTGGTTAATGCTTTACTGGCTTGGAATGTATGACTTGTGAGGGACAAATTTATTCATATAATAAAAATTTAAGTTATAAATTATGTCTTCATAAAATTTGATCCTGGTTTAATAATAATGACCGTTTAAAAAAAAGAACGATTTTAGGATGGCACACTTGACAAGTCTTCCTAATAAATAAATCTTATTTCATAATGTATTGACCAGGGAGGCAAACATTGTGTCGTACTCTTTTTAAGAAGTTCATAAGTCATTACTAGGGTTACCGACTCTCTGAAAAATATATAAGGGACACCCCATTGGCAGGGACGGCCGATCCGATTGCCTTCACCTTTCCATGTACAGTGGTTTCCCCCCCTTCCCCGATTTTTAGTTTATTTCATTATCTTCTGCGCACGCAACAGTACTTCCTCAGCCAATAGGATGAGCGTATTCTGTGTCATTGTTAATTATGTAAATCTGGTGAGTTTTTTTAGCTGGCTCGTTAATTTG
Source organism: Lepeophtheirus salmonis (assembly GCF_016086655.4). Lineage (NCBI taxonomy): Eukaryota > Metazoa > Arthropoda > Copepoda > Siphonostomatoida > Caligidae > Lepeophtheirus > Lepeophtheirus salmonis. Next base: position 13,901,241 of record NC_052135.2, read on the forward strand.
TATTTGCTAGTAAAGCGAAGAAATTTTCTTTTCTCTAGCAGTTGTCATTATTATTTAATTCCGGAGTAGTAAAATTCCTCTTCTAAATAGATTCAATTATATTCAAAACCTCTTTGATCGGTCGTGTGTGCTCATAAAAGACGGAGCGTAATTCTGAGGATTTGTTACAGACATATAATTGTAAGCCCTTGTTGGACTCAGAGTAGAATTGGGTATCGACGTCGGAGTGATTCTACCAAATGTCCTTGTTTATATCCTTTTCTCCTTCCTCTCTTGTCACAGCTGATGGTAGCTTATCTAATAAAACGTCATATGCAATATTATTTCTCTCATTCAAAACATTCTTCAAATAATCAGGGTTACCATGTTGACTACCGGTTTCTTCTTTTAACATGCCTATTCTACACTGGATTTTCATCATTGGTCATGGTTCATATGCGTGAGTATGGTATCAGCTCATTGGCCCTAGAGCAGGACAAGGCCTGGGAACACGTTAAGCTTAAAATTTCATATAAAGCGCATGTTATTCATTTTCCATTGGCCTTTTACTGAACATCCTGTTATAACGATACGATGTAGATGTCGTATATTTTGTCTGTTTTATCAGTTTAACGATTTATATGCGATATGTCAGCCTACGTCTAGTCATCACCTAGCTAATCCGTAGCAATTTGACCATAATAATAAAAAGAAACCAATAGTCGGCTATTTGAAGCATATTTTGGGTGAAAAGCACATAGCTCTTAGGAAAAGAAAAATCACTTTACAGGTTGTCAACTCTAAAAAAAAGGTGTTCTAAAAAATCCAACTGATTAGCATCACTTCATATTATCAGTTTTTTTAAGTGCAATTAATAGTCTTGAAAATACAGTAGTTTCATTACTACAGACAAGCATATATTCAGATAATCAATATTAATAAAAATACAAGGTTATACCATAAAGATTTTCCGACTGATGAGTTACTTCCACCATGCTTTTTAATAATGACGTCATACAGTATAACAGTTACCAAGAGTAGCTAAAAATCGTTTTCCTTGACTGCTACTGTTAGAGTACCACTGTAATACTCTATGACGTCAAAATCTGCTTATCCTGCCCAGCAGTTGGTACGGTACATCAAATTGAAAATTCTAGCAAGGTCAATTAAATGATGGTTTTACTTTGTATTTCTATTACCCTTGTAGAAAATATCATTTCTGACAATCGTTCAAGTAACTCAACATATAATTGACTGTTTTTCATTGATTGTGAGGGATGATTGAATCATTTTATTCTTTGTTGGTTGTCGCGAGTTGTGATTCTCATATAAATTGACAGTTGTCTATAATTTCGAAATGTTTTGATAGGTATGCACGATCTTATATAAGTAGTCATATCGTATGTATAATCCATGTACGTCAACTATTACTTTATATACTACCCATAGATTGGTAAGAGCGTTTTAAAGCAAGAGCCATGTATACATAGTACTTTTTAAATTCATTTTACCGTTTTGTATATCACAAAAGATATTTGAATTGGGAAAATCTTTTCCCGTTAAGTACTCAAGGAAATGTATTTGGTTCTTTGTATCAGTTTAATTTGATCAGCTATTTATTCCATGACATGTATCTTTTGAGATGGTATTTGAGTTACATGATTGTTTCAGAGGTATGACATATGCCGTTCAAAATACTTTTTTCCGCTTAATTTAAGCTAAATGATTACTTTAAAATATTTCAGCGTAAACCTTAGAGTTATTATGGGTTTAATATTTATATAAAATGTAGCCTATCAATTAATTATTTAAAAAACGGGATTCAAAATATTTACAGTTTATTTCTTTTATGAATATAAAAATGTTTTATGGACTATATTTTTCTAATTTGCTAAATTTTTAGTTACAAATCCATATAATTTGACGTCATATTGAAGAATAATTCTAAATACTGTCAAAAATTATACTTCAAATTAAGCTTCTATAACTTATATAAATTAAATTAAATTATTTTTGTATAAATTATTGATCAATTTTCAAAAAAATTTGCTAATAACACTTTTTGGCTACTCTTCAAGTAGGTGAGGATGAGAGTAAAGAGGTGGAAGACATTTCTGAGTTTTTTTATACTATTGTTTTTTTCTATAGATACTCTATTAAATTTCACATAAAGATCGGGTTTTGGTCAACAAAAGATATGATTCTCTCTTGAGGATCTATTGTACTGTAATTACTCCATTTGACGAAGAAATTAGTTTTCAAGTCCATATAGATTAGAATAGAATATAAGAGAATAATTTCTCCTGCGTACGCAAAAACCAGTCATTGATGGTATAAGGTTGTATCAGGTAAAGTGTGACTTATCTTTGAGCACTCGGATGTCAAATTAATAGCACAAAGTACGTGAGTACCATTTGAAGGAAAAGTGTCTAGGTAAGAGACTATACCTTTCAACAAGATAGTGTTCACTCTCACAAATCCAATATGATGCAAAAGCAGTATGCGACTCATTTTCCTAATTTTTGAATAAATAAATCTAGGCTTCCAGTCTGTATTTGAATCTTATGGATTTTGGACTGGGGCTCATTATAAAGGAAATATACTTAATTTAACTTGGAAAGTTTTATAGAGTTATTCTTCCAAGTTAATCCTGATTAATTATCATCATTTTCGTAAATAAACATAGACTTGTTAAACTTAGGTTCATTTTATAATTTACTATCTGCTTACAAAGATAAAAGTTAGTACCTTTAGACCTTATAAGTCATTTTCATTCAATCAACCAATGATTTCCAATAATTATACAAAATCCATTTTTGAGTGTAGATGAATACAATTAATTAATTAACAAACCTCTGGTAACTATAAATTTAACAGGGTTTTTTTCTTTCATCCAAGACACAATTATTTTTTTGTCATGATTAGGTAAATGTAGTGTAAACGTTTAGATTTAGAATATAACAAATCTTTACAATATATATTTAGATAAATATTAATATTTATATAGCATTAAATACATGTTTATAATTAATATTATAGTATATTTAATATATATACTTTTTACTAATTTTTTAGATGATATAGTAAAATGAATGAAACATGTCGAAGATGGAGTAGAAATTATGTGTCTTTCCATATTTTATTCTTAAGAATAAAATATCAGTAACAATGATTAGAAAACTACCGTTAATGTTAAATAGATAAGAAAATGTCCCATGTTTAACCATTTATAAAATAACTTTTGAAGTACAAAATGATAAATATATATTTGACACTTGGTATTAAAAAAGCAAAATTGGATTACGAAAAATGATAAAAATATCTTCACTTAATACACAGTATCAAAAGAGTATGTAAATTTACTCAAAACATCTTTAGAATTAAAGTACTCATAATTTGAAGCAAATTAGAGCAATGTTGTACGAAAATTTTGAAATATATACTTATAATCTACAATATTTAATAGAATAAAAATACTGTATCTCGATTTAACTCGATAATTTTTAAGAAACAAAATTTTTTTTTTCAGATTTTCAAATCAAAACACTACATTAAAAAAAAAAAATGTATCCAGGAAGGAAATTTTTTCGTACGTTTGAAGGTTATTTTCTTCTTAAGATGAATAAAATCTAAAATTAAACATCCTGTGGCACAAATTTACAAAATTTTGTCATTACGGTTCACCCTAATGAGCATAAACATATTGAAAAACAGCAAACCGTCGTTTAACTTCCGTAGAAAGAAGATTGTGCATTTTAAGCTTAAAAATAAGACTTACTCCTCATAATTTTGGATAAGGGGCTTGTAATTTCTTGTAGATATTCATTGTTTAAAGGTCGAATATGGCTAACAGGGTTTGTTTCATACCTAGAAAGGAATCATTGTATTCTTTAGTTTAGATTAAGAAATGCCTTGAATCGAATTATTGACATATATATAAATAAACATAAAGAAACTATGTGTTATATCAATGCAAATGTAAACAATTGTATCAAAGAATATCTCAACATAAAGGATGATACCCTCAAAACGATTCAATTAGTATTGGGTTTCAATCTGGAAATCCTAGACGGGTCTGAAACTGTTATAATTTTTGTTGTACGAACCCATTCAGTAATTTAAAATAAAATTCGAACAAGATTGGTGGAACAAAAAAGTGTCTAATATAAAGGAAATAGTATTTATATGTAGTAGGGTGTCAATTATTTAATTTTTGTGAAAAAGCAAAGATATAAAGGCTCCATATCTTGAATGCCTTTGAAACATTTTTTTTTAATGTTTCGTCTGACTATAACAAATATTTTCCTTTTTGACAAATAATGGCGAGACGAAAGATGACAAAATAAGAAGAAATTATCATTCGATTTATCCATTTGAATGTAGATATCTATCTACTGGTGATGGGAAGATTCCAAAAAAATCCTGATTACGAATGTTAATATTTTAAATGATGGTTAAAAAATAGCATTTTGCTTTCAGGGGCGTCTAAAGGATTATATTTTAGGGGGGGGACTTAGTTTTTGTAATTTTTTAGAACAAAAGTGCCAAAACAAAGATTTTTTTTTTTTGAAAAAATTTACAAAATGAAGTATTACATATTTGAAAAAAATTCAAATACACAATTTCCATATTAGAAATTTTCTCAAAAATCCACGACTAATCACAAAAAATTATTTTTTTTTTGAAAAAAAATTTAACAAACATGGCTATTCTCCAAAAATTAAATTTTTTGGAAACAAAATTCAAAAATCCCCAACTGCTCTCTATCAAATCTTTTTTTTAGAAAAAAAAATTTACAAGTTCAATTTCTAACATGAAATTTTTGAAAAAAAAAAATTCAAATATTATTTTTTTGAAGAAAAATTTCAAAAATACATAGTTTGTTGAAAGAGAATTTTTGGAAAAAAATTTAATTAATTGTCAAATATTAAATAATATTTTAAAAGCAACAATTCATTAATTTATGGGAAGGACTTTAAAAATTATTTCCACAATGACGCGCTCCCGATTCCAGAAAAAAATACCCGATTCTCCAATTCCGATTAATCATCCCATCACTACTATCTACACAACAATATTTCATCTACTAATTTTTATGTAAACGGTAAAGAAGAGTGTGACTGAGTCATTAAGACGAAGACATCTCGTATAACTTAAGTGTTTTTGAAGTTTTCATTTATGTATATATATATCACTTATTGTTTACATAATATATATAACTGTTAGTGTTGAAAGATTTTTCGGTTCCGTCTTAAATGATTTTTTCCTCACAGACCGATTTGAATCAATTTATTCGCTCTCAATCTATGACCGATTCTATATCCTATTTTGATTTATGAGCTGTACAAATATCATTTATGCAACACAATCAAATTTATATTAAATTATTGTAGGTTGATCTTCAAAATTTGGAAGCACACATAACGTTATTGACAAAACATCAATGGAATTGGTCATTAAAAAAAATTGAATCAAATTTCATAAATCCAAAGATATTCACAAAAAATTACATTTTTTTGGATATAATTTCAAACATGCATAAACACTTACAGAATTCTTTTCTTTTTTTAAATACATTTTTTTAAAACAAATTTAAAGAATCCATAGCAAATCCCAAAAAAATAATTTATTTTCTAAAAAAATTTCAAATATTATATTTTTTTTAAAGTCCATAGTTATTCACTAAAAAATTTCTAAGACTAAGTTTTACATATTAAATTTTTGTGAAACTTTGTTCAAAAATCGACAGAGCTACAAAAAGTTAATTTTGTTGTAGAAAAATTTCAAAAATCAAAAATTCACCTATAGAATCGTTCTTCAAAATTTGGGCTCGATTTTTGGAAAATCATTTACAAAATTCATAGACACTCAAAAAAGAGAAATTTTTTTGGATATAAATTTCAAAAATTACATTTTTTTAAAACAAATTTAAAATCCATAAGCAAAACCCAAGAAATTAAATTTTTTTCAAAAAAAATTTCGAATATTAAATTTTTTGGACATTTTTTTCAAAAATCGACAGCTATTCACAAAATTTTTTTTTTTTTTTTTTTTCGCTCTGCTGCAACCACCCCCTGCGGACACCCATGAATCCAGACCAAATTTTTCTTTAGTACCGATCTACATCTAATTTTCTTTGAGACCCGTCCAAACTGATCATTTTTAAAGTACCAAATTTTTTCGCTCCACTATAAATCATCACGGTCTCAGACCTGTCAAGGATTTTCAGACTTAACCCCAACACTAATAAATAAGTATGTCAATAGGTCGCTTATAAAGTGTGACAAAAAAAACAAAAAACAGAATAGATACTTAGGTAATCCTGAGACAAAAGTGATGAATAACTATAATCCTATAAAATTTGATATTCTGTTTTTTAAGACACCTTGGGAGATTTGAGTTTTGAAATGAGAGAGGAAGGGATATAATATATAATATGTATTTCTGGATAATATTTGGACAAAATCAATGCTTTATCCTTGAAAATTGCCTATTAAATGACTTCAGAAACGTGACTGAATATTTTACATAAGCTCATATCGATTTAGGTGGTAGATATGAAACCACGTTGCTTGCTTGAAAAATAAGCATTACAATATTTGTCTGCATTATGATATCATCCACATGGGGTCAATTCTTTAATCAAAATCCCTAGAATGTAACACTCCCCTAACAGCACAAGAGAATTGACCTCGGTTTCTTCATAGGAGAACGTACACTCAAAGGAACAAATATCACGTACTTCTGTAAAGAACATAACAAAACAATTATGAAAAATACTCATTTTTTATATTATTAATATTAGTATTAAAACCATTCGTGTAAATGGAATTCAAGGGCATTGACACAAACTATGAGATTTTTGCACTACGTGATTAGTTTTCTTAAAAACAATTACAATTTTCAATTCACAATTTATATTTGGTGCAGGGCACTGCAGTGCATATATAAATACCCCAAAAATGGGATATTTGACCCACAAACACAAATAACTATATTTACCCTAGATAATACGTATTCATATTTATAATACAGTAACACCTTGAGATATGAATTCCTCAATATACGAGTTGTTTGAGATACAAGCTGGTAGCGAGTTGGCGGCGTAAGAACTTCTTTAACCATGTTTTATTCTTTCTTTCTTATGGGATAAACTGCTTTGACTTACGAGCTCCATCCGAGAAAGAATTAAACTCGTATGTCAAGGGATTATTTTATAGTGTATATGGCCATTAAACGCAACAATGTCTGAAGTGAATCAATGTAAAGGATTAGAATTAATGTAGGTAAAGTTAATAGGAGATTAAGCTCCCACAAATGTGTTTTTTAAAGCTATATAATTCCAACTTTGTGTTGACCATAAAGTTTATGTTATAGTGTTGTCTTGAAGTTTAGAAATTCGAGACCGGTCTGAGGTCGTTCTAATTCTAGGGGCGTCCGTAGGATTCTAAATATATACATATATTAGGGGGGGGGAAGGGCTTTGTAATTTTTGTCAAACAAAAATCGAAAAATTAAAATTTTTTCAAAAAAAAAAATCCTTATCTGTTCTCTCAAAAGATTAAATTTTATGGGGAAAAAAATTGAAAAATTACATTACAAATATTTTTTATTTATTTTAAGATTATAACACTTGCAACATAAAATATTAAAAGTACAATAATAAATAAAAAGATAAATATATTAAATTTGTAAGAATTTTCTCATTACCATAATTTTATTCTTTATAAGGATGATGCCACAAAGTTTCACTTTGTGGTATCTCGCCGAATAGATTACTGTACGTACCTTTGAAATGATTGTTTCTATTTCCATTCTGTTGAGATAGTTGGCTCCCGTTGAGACGATCCAATCTCTTTTGGAGAGGAAATCTCGACAAAGAAACAAAAGAATAATACGTGCTCTGAGGTTTCTACAGCCTCTTTACAGAAGGAGCATTAAACAGAAACAGAAGCGGATTTATTTGTTAAAATTGACAATGTGGCCACTCTATATCGCAGCCATTTTTCATGCATTGTGATAAAATGATTCTTGTGAATCAGCTTCGAGCTAACCTGATTAAGTTGAGCTTCGAATCTCGAACATCTTCTCTAAACTATTTTAGAAGCAGAGACGTCATTTTGCTTACTACCAATTTTTAAAAGTTTCCAATATGACTTTCGGGGTAGCCTTGGATACGTAGAATAAGGCAAATACAGGACTATGATCTGAAATCTGGGATGGAAAAGTTGCAACTCTGAAAGGAGGGAAGCAATAGACGGAGATACAAGGACGTAGTAGCCGACTTTTTATTTTACTTGTATAAGTCGTTTTCTGAGAAGATTTGTCGAAGTGAAGGCCTAAGTCTTTCAAGTAAAGGGACTGAATCACATTTTCTAGTTCCTTTGAGACTGGGGCTTAGGCTCTTTTTGACGTACATAATTACTCTTCTGAATGGGTGGGAGTCCATTTATCATGTGCTACTTCCAAAGACATGGTGGGAGTTATAGAATAATTTTGATATGTCCGATATTCATGTGTCTATAAGAGACACTATGTCTATATAGTGAATGCTAATTCCATACTTACACACTATAGAATTGGGATTGAATTTACATATATATTTATATTCCAAACAAGTCAATTTTAATAATTTTACTCTCATTCTTATTGTTGATATTTTTTCCGTTTTCCAATTGAGCTTCCAAGTTGAATCCCCTCCTCAGTGATCACGGCCTTCAGGGTATCGACATTCGGGTGAGAACACTTGTTCGTCTTACCTCCATGACGCTCCAAACAACCAAGTCCAGGGAGTTCATGTCGGGTGCTGACAAAGGCGAGAAGTCTGCCATCCAAAAGGAAGCCATGTTTTCCCTGTAGAAAAGCTACACCTTTTTGAACGTGTGTGCCGGAGTGCCGTCTTGGGCGAAAACATAGTTATACCTTGGGAACGTGCTCTTTAACCATAGGAAGCCATGGTACCAAAGAACCTTGCAGTAGATGTATGTGTTGATTTTCTTGTTGGTCTTGAAGAAGTAGGGATGTATCTTGCTGCCGTCAGTGGGCAAGACACCAAGGACCATGACCTGAGCTGGAAGTTTGATCCTGAAGGTTCCCTCAACCTGAGCTCTTGATTAAGTGGAGAAGCAGTCATTTCGGCCGTTTGAAACAGCGTCCACTGTGAAGGTCTTCTTGTCTGAGATGGACTTGTGTTTGGAGGAGATGGCACAGCCTCTGCCGTTTTGCCTGTTTACTCGGATATTTTTGACGGCACAAAAACAAAACAAACATAAAATTGGAGTTTTTTGTCAGCTCTTTCGAATGAAGCCAAGTACAAAATTGTCAGACTTTTAGAACTGAGTCTACACGGCCTCGAAAAGGATTCTAATTTTGGAGTCCTCGCCCTGTATTTATTTTTAGTTATAAATTTATGGATGACTATCACTTTGATACTTATTAAGTTGTCTAGATACTCTCGATAGAAGTAACAATGATAATTATCATATAAATAGTTTTAAAAGAATATTGAATATACTCAAGTAAAACATGTGCAATACACTTCAACTTCTTATCAAAAGGGGAAAAACAAACTTTAACTTTTTTTTCCAAGTTGATTACATAATTTGTTATCCATGTTGAAATTAAATGAATAATATCATGGAGGCTTGATTAGGAAATCTTCATGTAGGTATAGCATAACAATTGGCATTCTTCTCTCTTTTTTTATACACTATGTAAAGGATTATTTAAAAATTTTTGTTGGATTTCCGTTTGAAAATCTTAGACTACTCCAAGACCAGTATGATTTTTATTGGACCGAACTAATTCAGTATTTATATAAAGTTCGGTCTGATTCGGTCTCACAAAAAAAATTGGTAATGATCGATCTTATTTAAAATTCAGCCTAGACTGATTTTATTGATGAATCATTGATGACGTCATGCGGGGGAGTCCACAAGGGGTGGGTTGTATAGGCTGGAGGGGCTTTAGTCCTCCCCAAATTATTGGTTTTTTTTTTTTACAAAAAAAAATTAATACTCGAAATTTCATTTTTGAAATTGAAAAAGAAAATAATTGTGAATAGCTGTAGATTTTGAAGCTTTTTTCGAAAAATGTAATATATGAAATATAAATTTTCAATAAAATTAACTTCTTTTTTTTTTCAAAAAAAAATAAAAAAATCAAGACACCCTAAGAAAAATCCTTACATTTGTGTTTCAAAATTGTAAACATGGACTTATAATAACACCAAAGGAAGCTAAATGTGTTACGTCAATTTGATTTGTTCAAATTGGTATAGTAAAAATCACTGAAGACCGATCTCAACATAATATTTGATCTTGGACCAAGTCTCAAAAACTTATAACAATCTTTTGATATCACGTTTTCATTTCTAAGGACGCCGATATGAACCTTGTGGTCATTGAACTCTTTTTTCTTTTTATCATTTCGTCTTTATTTACTTTGACATGAATACTTAATACACACATCTATGACAAAGCACTTGATTCATTATAAGTATTTAAGTATGTATTTAAAAATGAGACTTCTTCCTTTGACACCAAACTATCTTCTTGTTCTTCTTTCTAAGAGTTGTACTGTTGTTTGCTTTCATGATCCACAATGAGCACCAATGAATTTTGATGACTAAGGGGTCGGCATATACTCTATCCACCCCTTTTATTTCTCTCTTTGATTCAATATACAATGTATAGGGATGTAAAAATACGTCGAAATCCTCGTGAACATGGTTATTGTTGGTGATGTCCAAATAATGAATACAAATGTAGCTAAATATGCAAATAAAAAACTCAAAATGCAAATAAATGAGGTAAAATAGGATGTATTCTGGTAAAAAAAAAATATATAATTAAAATTTCTCAATAAGCAGGTCCTTGTTCCATTGAATTATCATCTGGTGCGGCTGGCATTGTCTTCATAAAGTAATTCTCCAAGAAGTCTTTGAACTCCCTGTTATTGATCTTGGCAAGAAGGATATTAGCAGAGACCAACCCCTTCAATAGGTCAGTATTGAAGACGTCATCGCTGTTATCGTTGGAGAGATGACGTTTAGAACCTTCTGTGTAGCTTAGTCTCCATTGTTGTTTAAATCTACATTCTTTTCCTACATTGTGAACTCTTCATGCTGTTCTAGGTCACACTTCCATTTGGTTTTATTGCTAAAGTTGCAAAGCTTGAATATCAAATACTTTGTTTCAGGCACATAAGTCCAAATCTTGGTGACACTGAGGTCCTTAATGAGCACTGACATGACATCTTAGGCATGGTCAATTTAAAAAGTTGGTTTTTCAATTTGAGTGAGTGGGAATATATTGAAAATAAATTCTACTAGATGCCTTTTCATATTTATAGAGAAAAAAACGGATTGTAAAAAATCTAAATAGGTTGGGTGGCAAGTTGGATATAATATATTTTTGAATATCCAAGTAATTTTGCCCTTTATCATTCATAGCGCGAATGGATTCATCCTTTCCTCTTCTTCTTTTTCCACCTCCAATAATTGCACTCAATCCTTCCTTTACTCTAAGACCTGAATATTTTTTTTATCAGCACATGGTGGAGAAAATAAAAATAAAGGTTGACAATGTAATAAATCTTATTTGCATAATTTGGACATCCCTAATAATTATCAAAGTGACTGCTCCCATTAATTATTTCTCCTTATTTTGAAAAGTCAAACGTTTTAGCGATCGTTTTTCTAGTCATCTCTGTCAGCTGAATAGATGCCATCTATCAAAGTACCCAAGATATAATTTATTGCTTGATTTACACTCAGGAGGATTTAGACAATTTCGACATCTTTAATAATGTATAATATATTACTTGCTTTACTCGTCATATCATTTTAATTAGATTGAATTTTTAAAAACTTTTTAATATTTATATTAAATATATTTTGGTTTGATTGTTTTATAATCTCTGTATCACTCTACTTTTTTATTCCCCAATCGACAGGGCATTTTTTTAAATAGGTTTACGTAGTCCAACTCGGTTTTACAATAATGAAAATTATTACGCACAAGAATTTTTATCTTATAGATGCCCTGGCGCTTGGGATGAAAAAATCAGTAGTTCATATTGTTTGCAAACAACATTTTGAACAGTTTTTATTAAATAATAGACCCCCAATCTTTTTTGTTTTCCCATAAATCTCTGTTTTTAAAAACGTTTATAAAGGCCTACTGACCTCATTGTTCATGATAGATACTTTAAATCATAAAGAAAAGGACTTAATATTATTAGACCAACATTAATAATTTCTAACAAAAGTGGAAAAAAATAAAGTTATATTGAACAGAGTGTCCCAAAGGACTCACACACCAAAAATCAGATCAACCCATTCTACTGTATTGGAGTTTCTGTGTCTATCTGACATATATTTAATATATGTAAATTATATTTATTTACAATTCATAGTGATTTGCGAAACTTTTCTATTCATACATGAAATTTAATACGTTGTGATTCAAATATTTTTTGTATAATCCATTAATAAAGTAGGCAGAATCTTTTTATATATTATAGCCAAAAGGACTCACAACTTTGCAAAAAAATAGACATACTATTCATGTTTTAATCATGTCTAACTCTACGCATAGATAAATTAAAATAACGCTTTCCATATATAAAAAAACCTCGTAAAAATGTCATAAATAAATTAAAAAGAAATTAAGTTTCCTATTTTTATAGACTAATGTTTATATAATTATGTATAAAAAAACATGGTTATAAATAAAACATTTAAAAGATTACATCTAATGTTTAGAAAATGCCATTTTAATTGTTATTGATAAATCTCAAATATGCAAAAAACAAAATTAAATTTGTCAGTTATTGTTGTGGTATCTAAAGCTTGTTTGAAGTAGGATGAAGTTGACGGGCCAACTTTTTCAAAACCAGATTAATCTTCTTTTTTCTGATTATTATATTCCGAATGAACATATGTGTGCAATTTCATTGTAATATATATATATATATCTTGAGCAAAAAGTGACGAAAGCTATAAGAATTTATTTTTTTCGTTGTTAGATTAATATAAAATATATTTTTTTAATATACAGAATACGTATTTTAAATCCAGATTTTTAAAGGAGAATGTATATTACAATTTATTTCCCAAAATTAATTCAGCAAATACAACAATATTTTGCTTTTAACCCTCAAGCTTCGCCCAGAGTCTCCTACCTTGTCCTGAACCTGGAACAAACCTTTATGAGGAACTATTTGTCCATGTTGGACACTGCCTTAAGAATGGAAGCATGCATGAAGTCAATAGTATTATGTGAACGTTTATTGGACTCTCCCTCCAAGACACTCTACACACATAGTAGTCCAAGGGATTCAGATCCATCGAACTAAGAGAATACATTTTTTATAAAAAAATTCAAAAATCTCCAGCTATTCACAAAATATTAAATTTTTGGAAAAAAATTAAATTTCAAACATAAAATTTTTTGGAAAAAAATTTCAAAAATTAATAGCTATTTACAAACAATTAATGTTTTTTTTTTCAATTTCAAATATTTAAAATTAAAAAATCCTTTGCTATTGACAAAAAATTAAATTTTTTGTAAAAAAAATTTCCAATACTTAATTTTCTCCATAATTTTGCCTGAATCACAAAAAATTACTTGTAAAAAATCTATAACTTGGAGTGAGGGGTTGTTACAGCTGTGATTAGAACTTTACCCTATAAATTTCTAATTTTTACCTCATATCAGGTAAAATAAAAAATATGTTGATCTTACTTTTTTCCAATATTGGTCTACTATTATTATCGAATGTCCCCGTAATGGGGCTGCCCCTACGTTGTGAATCACTGACCTAGATCAAAATTTAAATGAGATCGTTTTAGACCAAAAAATTTCGCTCTACTAAAAATCATAAAAGCCTCAGACAGATCTAGGATTTTCAAACCAAAACCCCACACTTGAATAGTATAACTCTTCTTCCCTTTCCATTTCCTCGGAGGTATCGTGTCCATGAAGATCGATCTTTGCTTTTACTCTGAAAACAGAATTTACCCTTGTCGGGGATGCACCTTGGTGAGACCCGATAGAAAGTTCCTCGACGGCATGAGCTACAAGGCTCATCTCCTCAAGACAAATCCCCGTAAGGTAACGTGGACTGTCTAGTCGCAAACACAAGAAGGGAATTATAGAAGAGACCTCCAAGATGAGGACCAAGAGAACTCAGCTTTTCCAATGCGCTGTTGTTGGAGCCACAAGAAAATTTGACTAAAAGTAATCCGAAGCCTGAAGTGCGTAAGAACAAAAAGGACTCGAAAAATGCTACCTAAGCCGCCAAAAAGCCTCAAGTACATGCTACTTAGGCCAACCCCTCAAGTAAAACCTCTAGTTAATCCAAGCCTGTGGCGAAATCTGCTCCTCGTGTTGGTGGAAAGGGATAAATAGTTGTTTCATCCATTTTAACAAATCTGTAAAAAAAGTATATTTGAAGTAGAAGTAATTGAAAAATTAAATGCTTTAACAACAAATATTTCCGAAGCATCAAATTGTACAAATAAGTATGGTGATTTATTATTGGGGGAAAAGTAAAAACCCCATTATTTATTCTTCTTTGGTCAATTTTCCTTACTCAATGCGTCTTGTTTATATTATGAGATTTTTCTATTATTTTTTGTATCTTCATACATTCCCACAATCACTTAAAACCCAATAAAAACATGTTAATAAATCTTCAGAAACGTCATCATGAAAAGAAAAAAAAAAGAATAAATCAAATGATCCCACAGTATTGATTGTTATTTCCAAAAGTGATGGACGATTAATCGGAATCGCAGAATCGGGTTTTTTTTCTGGAATCAGAATTGTCAACGGGAAAATAATGTTTATTTTGCAACTCAGATTCTTATTTTTTAAGATATTTAACTATTTATTACTTTTCTAGGTTATGAAAAAATAATAGCCCCATCCAAAATTAAGGAATTTTTACTTTTTATAAGAAAAGAAAATATTATAGTTTTTTTTAGATTTAATAACTTTGATTTGATTTTTTTTCAAAAAAATTAAATATTTTGAACTTAATTTAATTTCTTTTCTAAAACATTTTTTAATTTTTTTGAGAATGTCTATGAGTTTTGATTTTTTTTTCAAAGAAATAATTTTTTATCAATAGTTGGAGATTTTTGATAAAGGATAACAAAATTTTACCTTTTAATTACTATTATTTAAAATATTAAAGAATTGGGAGCATGATTTTTTTTTCTTTTTAATCGTCCCATCACTAATTTCCAAGTACCATTCTTATTTATTTACCAATAATATAATTAACTATACAATTATTTAAACGATAATCATCCTCAACATGATTTATCAATTCGGAAAACAGGAGGGAGTCTTTGATTTAATAAATAAAAGTTCTTTAGTATCATAGGTTAATTGTATTTCGTATTGATTACAAAGGAGTGAAATAAGTTTCATTTGTCGTGATGGTAATAAAATAAGATTTTAAATAGTTTTATAAATCTATTATTCAATTGTTTTGACTTAGAAGAAACACGTAAAAACATTTATTATTTTTTTCTTTAAGTACATATAGTTTGAAAAATCAAATATCCACTTTTTTTCCTTCCTTCCTTTTTTCTTCTTGATCAGCTAAAGGCAATTTTATAAAAGTATATAGTATAAGAGTAATTCATGTCAAAAAGCTTACAACAAAAGCGACAACTTTACAATTACATAGTTAAATTTGAACAAAAAATCTTAAACTCACAGCTGTTCACAAAAAAAAAATATTTTTAGACGTGAAAATTTTTATTTTTCATTTCTAAAATCTTCTAGTATTCATTAAATATTTTTTTGGGAAAAAAAATTCAAAAATTCAGAGCTCTTCTCAAAAACAAAAATATGAGAAATGTTTTTGAAGAATTCACAAGATTTTTCAAGAATTTTATTTTTAATAATAATTTTTTTGGAAAAAAATGTCATAAATTCATAGCTATTTACAGAAAATTAATTTTTTTGTTAAAAAATGTCATAAATTAATAGCTATTTATAGGAAATTAAATTTTTGAAAAAAAAATCTTAAAAGTTAAATTCTTTGGAAAAAAATATTAAGAAGTTAAATTTTTTGGAAAAAAGCAAAGAGTCCTTAATTTGGAAGGGAGGCTACAGCCACCCCTTGCAGACGCCCCTGCAGTACTCTGTGTATTAAGCATTCCTTTGTTTACAAAAATTGAATAACATTTTTTTTTTTCATTTACACCTTTTACTGATTGTATCACTGAAACTATCGATGCGAATAATAAAATTTATAAAAATTTTATTATACACTTATACAATACATAACTCGATTTTCGGTTTAGATCCGAGATATCAGCCACATCTATTAGATATATTTCCATCTTTTCTGAATTCCTAATAGATTGGGATATACTAATTAATTTGTGGAGTCCACTAATCGTAAATAAAATATTGAGGAAAAAATCAACTCACATTCCCTTTTATGAAGGAGACCCCTAAGCCTCCTGTTCTAAAGACGTCCTTGTAATTAGAAAAATATCTACATTAGGAAAATAATATTTACAAAGGTTTCGATAAAAAAAAATAAATCTCATTATGTCTCTAATAATGTTGGTCGATTTTTGTCTGTATGCATTATGTTTGTTTTTACATATAAATTAGCACTCTCAATCAACTTTTAATTGGAATTGGAATGTTATTAATGTAGATTATAGATTTACATTTTCTACTTGATAATTTTTTTTTTAAATGTTGAAATATTTCATACTTCAACTTTGAATTATTTATTTCTATACATATTTCTGATTTTTTGTGAATAAAAATCCTCACTAACTTACTAAAAGTTACAAAAAAAAAGAAATATACTTTCTTATACAAATTTCTGAAATACACTTTGTTCGATCATTTGCACTTATGGGTTAAATATAGAATAGTTACCAACACCTGGTCTCTAGGAAGACTAATGAAGAGCGAAAGGGCTTCTTTCTAAAACATCAAACGAAACAGGTTAGCATTTTTTATTTGAATGTGAACATCTAGCAAATAAATGTCTGTTATTCATTAAGGTGTGTTTATATTTGAATTTTGAAATATTATTAAATACTAAAAATTACAAATATTTTTATAGTGCAATAATAAAAAAAGAAATAAATTTTATTAACAGTAAAGTAATAATTATTATGACCAAATTATTGATAAATGTATAATTTTTTGACAAAAATGTTGGTGAGTGTTTTTCTCCTCATGATATATAATTTTTGTTACACTAAATGTATAAATAGTTGTACTTAACTACAAAAAATAAAAATACAGATTTGTAACTTGCATTTTAAGTACTATGAGAAGTAGTACCTGGAATTAACAAGATGATCTTTGTTGACGTATAACCTACTTATATGTCATGAATCAGAATTCCCTATAATATACCTTCGTGACCCTACAACATTATTATTTGTTAATTGTACAAATAGTTTTAACGGTTTAAAATGGGCGTTCATAAATTCACAAATTAACTCGGGTGTTAATTTTTATACTTAGTCAATCATTTGATTCACTATTACAGATCTTACTGATTGCCGCGCCTTAAATTTATTCATTATTTCTATTAGTTAACACGATTCAAAATAATGCAAAACAATTTTAAAAGCTTCATTTAAATAATTAACTGCTTAAATGATATTTTCAGATGCTTCCAAGATAAATTCAAACAAATATTAGGTAAACCTTACCTTGGTGGTTTCATATTCATTAAGGAGTTCAACTATTTCTAATGCAATCCATTTTATAACATATATTCCTACATAGATAGTTTGAATAGGATGGTGGAGTATGGAATCATGATTCGGAATTGGAAAAACATCTTGATACGATATTTAAATGATTGACATTGATTAATAACTTAAGGGGTTGTTTTTTTTAAGGTACATGATATTTCGAAATATTTTATCATTAGAGAAAAATAAAGAATAAGGATATATTAAATGTTAAAAACATTGCATACGAATATGTTTCATTTATATTTTTAAGCACCACTCATGGAAAAATCAATTATGAATATGCCGAGTACTTTTCCTCGTAAGTATCAAACCGTAGTTTGTACTGTAGATTTTGCATGCTTTTCACCGTCATAATAGGGAAGGATGTTATTTTTGTAGAAAAAAAGAGCTTTTTAGAAATTAGAATAAGGAAAAACGGTAGGTGCGTGTAATTTTTTTTTTTTTTTTATTCATTCTCAAATAAATCGTCATGGTGTCCTTGAAAGAAGAATTCTCGTCTATCTTTCGTGCGAATTGTTTTAAAAATTCAAAACAAAATAAATATATATTTTAAATAACTATTATATTTTCCCTGAACAAATTCTATTTTAAATGTAAACGATTCATTTTCTTTCCCCAAAATCATACAGCAGGCAGTTGATATAAACAAGTGTCTTAATTAAGTAAATTCATTATCCTCTCTTCCGACTCTTCTCCTTGCATTCTCCAAACATAAAAGCTCTACTGATAGGTATCTGTACTCAATAGAATTATCTTTGCCCAGGAAATTGTCCTTCAGCAAGATCAGAGGAACCAAATTTATAAATTAAGGGATTTCCGGGAAAATCTGGGATGAGAATTGATGTTTTTAATATATATACTAGTCTTACCAATATATTGGGAAGGATCCCAAATTAATTTATGTTTCTTTAGAAGGTAAAGTTATAGTTAAATATATATTTCTTGATATTTTATAAGTGCAATCTTAGGCACGATTTTGCGTCAATGCACATTGTTTGCACTTTAGTATAAATTAGTAAAACTTAATCTGAAGTGTATCTTGAATATAGTAGATTCTACTTTTCATCGAATCCATTACTTATGTCATTATATGTACGTATGTTTGTCCTCCAATCACGGCCAAACCAATGGATGGATTTTTCTGAAATTTTTCATATAGGTTTTTAAAGCTCCAGAAAAAGTTCCAGTAACATATTTTGGTCCTTCAAGGGCATGGCGGCCTTCAAGGCCATAACAGCCTTTAATTAGCGTATTTTAGCACTTCAAATGTACAACCTGAGGGCTGGGGTGTATTTTGGATATTAAAAGGGTTATTTGATGCTCAGGAAAGTAACAGAGAAAGAGTTTAATTTGCTTCAGGGACCAAAAGACCACAACCCGTGGACGGGGGTGTATTCTAGTATATTAGAAGGGTTCTTGGTGCTTAGAAATGAGGCAGCGATGAAGTTTAAACTGCCGTGAGGCCCAGTACTTCATCTGCACAACCTGAGAGCTGAGGTATATTTTGGGATATTAAGAGGTTGCATTAATGTTTTGGGAAGTGACTGCGAGTTTGGTGTCTGACCCAGAATAAAGCAACTACTTCCTCATTGCGTAAAAGAATAGTGCCAATATATTAGTATACATACTTATACTCGTAAAACCAACATGAGAATAATATGTTAAATTTTATTGTCTTTATTTTTTTGTTTTATATTAAACAGAAGAGTTTTTAATTAATTTTAATTCCTTAATGTCCTGGGCAACACCGGGAAAACCTACTCTAGAAAAATAATTAAATACAATATTTTTAGGGAAATATTATACTTATCGGTAATTTCTCTTAGGTGCAAAGCCCTGAGGACTCTTGGAAAAACGGGATCCCTATAGAAAAAACCTCCGACTTACTTGAAATATGATGCAACAGGTAAGAGTCATAATAATCCTTAAAATAACTATCTACTCATTTCATTCTCTCCCATGACACACCTTATCAGTTAGGCTAACAAACACATGCACAAAAATCAAAGTGCCTTCGGTGTTTTATGATTAGAAATACCTACATAAATGCTTGTATCGTTTTATGCAACAAGTTTTTTTTTAGCACTTATAAACCTATTTGTGCCTAAAGGCTTAGTATATACTAGTGATGGTACGATTAATCAGAATTGGAGAATCGGCATCGGGAAAATAAGATTTAATATACGATTTTGGTTCTTATTTATTAATGGTATTTTCTAAGTAATAAAAAAAAATAGCTCCCCGTAATTAAGGAATTTTTGCATTTTGCTAGTAAATTTAATATTTTTTTTTTAAAATTTAGTATTGAAAATTTAATTTTCTGTCAATAACCATGTATTTTTTTCTACAAAAAATTTAATATTTGAATTTTTTTTTTTTTTTGAGACAGTTGGAGATTTTTTAAATTTTGTTCCAAACAATTTAATATTTGAAATTTTTCCCCCAATATTTTTAAATTTTTAAGAGCTGTGGATTTTGAAATTATTTGCAAACAACTGTGAATTTAGAGGGGGAAAATAGCAAAATGGTATTTCTTAATTATTATTAAAAAACTAAAGAATCGGGATCCGCTTCGGGAATTTTTACTAGAACTGCATCGGAATCGGCATCGGGACTGTGTTTTATTCGTCCCATCACTAGTACATACCTACCCATTCCCATGCTTTGACATTTATATCTACTAAAACATAGCATGAAATGAATCACGCTTTTGCCTATATAAATACGTATATGAAAGATATAATTACATTCAAATTTTTTGACAAGGCATAAAGTGAAATATATACAATAGGGTGACCCTTAAAAGTCAAAAATTTTCTTTCTTCTATCTCACTTTCATTTTGTTTCCCTCATCATAAAACTTTGCAAGCAAAATATTTTTATTTTTATTAATATTTAAGTGCCCCTCACATCTTAATGTTTTGACTTATGTATGTATTGGTGATGGGACGATTAATCGGAATCGGTAATTGGAGAATCGAGTGTCGTTGTTTTTTTGGTTTTTTTTTTCTGGAAGCGGAATCGGGATCGCCATGGTGAAACTAAGGTTTAATTTGTGATTCCGATTCTTATTAAGTAATAGTATTTTCTATGTTGTAAAAAAAAAAATTAAGGAATTTTTGACTTTTAATAGAAAATTTAATTTCCTAACTATAACTATGTATTTTTAAAATTTTTCTCCAAATTATTATTTTTGGGATCCGTTGGGTATTTTTCTCCCAAAATTTTAATTTTTTGAGAATAGCCATACGGCTTTCACATTTTTTCCAAAAAAATTAATTTTTGTATATAGTTGTGGGTTTTTGAAAAAAATGAAATATTAAATTGTATATTATTTCATATGTGAAATGTATTTTTTTTAATTCTTTTCTAAAAAATTTAATTTGTAGATTATTTTCAAAAAAATTCCAAAAACCAACTATCTTCATATTTGAAATTAAATTTTTGAAATATTTTTAAAAATTTAATTTTTTAAAATACTTCCAAATAAAATCCAAACACCAACATAAAATATTAAATTTTGAAAAAAAAAAAAAAAATTTTTTTTTTTGGGGGGGAGGGATTTGGTTTTTGGAACAAAAAGATTTCAACAATAGCTATTCCCAAAAAACAAAACAAAAAATCAAAAATGAAAATCTATATTCATTCAATTTTTCAAAAGCAAATAAAATAAATAAAATATTTTGGATTGAAATTTCAAAAATGATTCACATAAAATTATTTTTGATTAAAAAATTAACTATTTTAGGAAAAAAATTAGTAAGATTAAATTTTCTTTTTTTTAATTTCAAATATTACATTTTTTCCAAAAAATTTTAAAAATCAACAGCTATTCACAAAATATTACATTTTTTGAAAAAAATTTAAAATAGTTTTTTTTTTTTTTTTTTTTTTTTTTTTTTGAGGGTTTACGCCCGTATTACCCTCCTCTTGCGTATTCCCCTGTTATTTATTTCATTCAACAGTAGGAAGAAGTATTTCCCTTTCCCTAAAATTTTCTAAATTACCCAATTTGGCGTTATTTACCCCTGTTCCCTTACCCTTGTGGTAGTGAATAAATTTAAATTTATTCTACGTTTCATTTGTGTTTGAAATATAACTGTGAGCTATTGGTGATAAAGTGACAATTTAAGCCAAAAAACTTTAAGAGACAAGCTACCTCTAAATGTCCCTTAAATGTACTAATTTTGGCACATAAATATATATACGAGGGTAATAAAAACCTTCCTACCTCAATGTGAAGGTCACAACACTCGTAAATATTAGCTAGTCACATCTATCATCTACTGATGGCTACTTATCAAAGTTTTAAACATTTTGGATTCACAGTTGTTATTTGATAGTCGTTTGAGTGAGTTACTGTGAGTATTTTTGTGAAAATGGAGAAATTTGAGTATCGAGCTATCATTAATATTTGGTTTTTGAAATTGGAGCCTTCAAATATATTCAAACAATAGTAAACATATAAAGGCTTGTTGTCTTCAAATTCGAAGCGTCTAAGTCAATCCAACTCGGAGTAATTGATCCATAAACCAAATGTGTCCTGTGAACAATTATTTTGCAAAAGAAAAACGCCGACTACTATTTGCACGTGCTACAGAAATTAAAGCATCCCTGGTTGAAGGGTGTAGAGTTACATGACGGAAGAAAACTTCATCATTACTATGATGAAAAATAAAATATATAGTATCTTGTATCTTTCTTCGGTTGGAAACTTTTCAGACCACCCTTATATACAATTTAGAGCCGATTTGGATTTTTTAAGTACACAAACAGAGCCACCCTAATGTATACATTATACTTTTGTACAAATGTTTGTAAACGTATAAAACATTATTTATTTACTACAATGATATTTTCATCAAAGGAATTTGCTGCACTTAAAAACTTTGCATAAATGAAAATATAAATTTGCCAATAACTCCGAAAAAAGAGATACGGAATGCGTAAAAATATAGTAGATCCTGAATGTATATTATATACATAGTCAGAATAAGGAATTGACCTATTAGAGGTTCTGGCAGATGGTGGGCTGGAGGGTTGAATCTCCCCCAAATAAGATATTTTTGGATTTTACTAGAAAATTAAATATTTGAATAAATGTAATGCTTGAAATTTGAAATTTAATTTTCAAAATTTAAAAAACAATTTTATAATTATAAAGTTTAATTTTAAAATTTTTACTTGACATTTAATTTTTAAAATTGTTTACTTGAAATTTAATTTTTAAAAAACAATTTTATAATTATAAAGGGCTATTAATTTTTAAAATTTTTATTTGACATTTAATTTTTAAAATTGTTACTTGAAATTTAATTTTCGAAATTTAAAAAACAATTTTATAGTTATAAATTTAATTTTTAAAATTTTTACTTGAAATTTAATTTTTTAAATTATTTTCTAAAATATTTCAGTTTTTGAGAATAGCCATCGATTTTTGATATTTTTGATCAATTGTTTTTTCAAAAAAATTTTTTTGATTTTTTTTTATTGTTTTTGGAAAAAAAAAAAATTGGAAAAAAATGCCAAAAACCAAGCCCACCCCCTAAAAAAATAAAATGAATAAATAATATTCTCATCCTGCGAACGGTCCTGCAGAATTGATGTTAATGTCATATTGAAATAAGGAAATGGACAACACATTTCCTACTGTTGAAATATTTTGCTCAGAGTAGGAAAAAGACATTATAGTTAACTACCCAGGCCTTTATATAGAAGTGATGAAATGATATTCGTCTCTCATTAATAGTTATACATACATATATATTATACATTTACAAAACGTTTAACATGAATCTTGTTGTGAGGAATATTCCTTAATAAGAAAAGTGTTATGTACTGAGTTAGAGAGTACAAAAGACTGCATGCAAAAAACACAAAAGTGAATAAGTAAAATCGATTAATTATCCAACAAATGATATTCGTCTTTCATTAATACTAATTAGGAATAAATCTTTAATAGAGCACGAGGAGACGGCGGGAGAAAGACTTATTGTATTAATGAATTAAGGCCCTTGTTAACACGAGCTGTTTGTTATAAGATTTTGGGGAGAGAAAATGACTTACTACTCTAAAGAGAAGAATCTTCTACATTTAAAATAGGATTTGTGCAGGGAAAATAGCATAGTTATATTTATGTAAATACTTTTATATTTATTTTAAATTGAATTATAAAACAATTCACATCAAGGATTGACTTAAAAGTCATTAAAATCCTATATCTCGATAGTTATCAAGAAAATAAAAATAATATTTTTTTTTCAATATTTTACAGAATCCCGAACTTTTGTCATTATAGTACAGTCTAATATACATAGAGGTATGATTTGTGTAAGAGGGCAAGGAAAGATGAGAGCGAGCAATGTGGCATTACTGAATAAAGGTTCTTGTTAATATCAACTCCCGTTATATGATTTTGGGAAGATAAAATGAATTACTCATATAAATTAATAATAGCATTATTAAAGTGAAAATATTATATTTATATTTAAATTAATATATATTTATTTTATTATGGATTTTTAAATCAATACACGATAATTCTTCAAATAGAGGAGATTTAAATACCCTCACGACTTATTAAATAATCAACAAAGAAGAAAAAAGAGCACACGTAACAACCGTTTTTCCTTATCATAATCGCTAAACTTAGTTTTTTCTTTACATATATCCCTTCTTTAAATAATCATCAATGGATTAAATAAGGTTAACAATTTTACTTATTATTATAATAACCAACAAGTAAATATGCTTAATAATAATTCAAATCATTTGATCATGAAGGACATCAATTTCAATTAATTCATGTACAAAAACGTTATGAGTTGTTGTCAAAGCGCAAACAATATCTCATCTAAATCCACCCTTAATGTTTTTTAATATGACACACTGAGCTTACGCTACACACCGAGCGTATGTAGCGTAAGTAACACTATAATTATTATTTTTTAGATCACGCAGTTCTAAGATATTAAGAGCACAGTCAAAAATGAGATTACGGTAGACATACAGACTGACAAAATAAAAAGTATTATGAAGGCGACTTATGACTGAATGATTCAGACAAAAACGTTGTATAATCCTGCTAGCGTATAAACGGATTGCTCTGCTCTTTACTTGGTCACTTTATACCAACGAAATGTTTGCTGAGTAGATATTTATAGATAGCATGAATATATCTTTTCTCATATACCAAAAATCGATGTACATTGTACACACCCTTTGTTTTATAGGGAACACGCTGCAAACAAAAAATCATAATTTAGCAACTTTTGACATAGGTTTTGGTTATCATTTCCACTATGCTTTTTTATGATTAAATTTGCCTAATATTTGAAATCCGTGTCAAAAGTTACAATTATTTTTCTAACATTATAGAAATTAAGGCATTTTTAAAAAGTTTTATATAATTATGAATTTTTAATTATTGTTGATCAATTTACTTTTCGAAAAAGCCACTTTGAAAAATTACATAATTAATCATTGGCTTCAGCTAACAAAACAAGTACTCCAAAAATTTACGAAAAATAGGGGGATGCATGACTCAAAAATCTTTTTTTTTTTTTTTTTTTTTTTTTTTTGGTCGAACAGAGAGGGGACTTGTGTTCCCTCAGATTCACCAGGGCACACACACATATATAGTGACTCGTCAAAAGCTACAATGAGCTTGGTTGGTTAGTTCTTATAACTTCATCATTAAATTAATTTTTCCCATGCTAAACCATACCATTAAAATCTGAACACTTTCAATTTTAATCTTGAACAAGATATAATTTATTAATTCACAATATAATTTTGTCAAAATTAATACGATAAATAGATGAGTGTCGAAGCTCTCTTAATCATTAAATCCTCAGCGGCAATGATGGCTTCCAGGGGTGAGCAGAATGCCTGGATGTAGTCCTCTGTCGAGGCATCCCAGTGTTGGCTGAAAGTCCCTTTGAAGGCCTCGTTGTTTGGATGTCAAACAATGCAGGCCTTCTACTCGACACGTGCCCTAAGGGTATAGTCGAGGAGGGTTGACATTGGGGATGTAGGAGGCCAAAAGTTATAAAAAAAAGTGTTCAAAAGAGCTCAAAAGACTAACTGAAAAGAGCCTTGTAACGAAGGAGATGGGTTTCTTTCATTACTGGTGTCAAAAGTAGCCTCTCCACCCTCACAAGAATCTTTCCGCCTAATTTTCTATAGCCTTCTAGACTTCGGGTGTGAAACTCCGAGATTTCTTACATGGCCTTCATGGACTTGAGGGGATTGGCCTGGGCTATTTTCTTTAACTCATCCGGATCCAGTTTTTCCTTATTAATAAAGTCCTTCTTCCTCTCCAAGGTTTTGGAATTGCGGACGTAGACAGTGGTCCTGGAGATGCCTAACTACTTAGGGTATGCCAATGGAAATTCGTCAATCACGCTCAACGGTCATTTTCTCACCTTGTACTTAAGTTTTAAGAGCTCAGGTTTTTCATCTTGTAACTAATAGCTTATGCTTTAATATATTGAAATATGAATTAATTTCAATAAATCACCTTCATTAATTACTTAATTAGTAAGTTTTCAGATTTCAATGGACCACCCAGCATATTCTGTACTTGATATTATGTGATGATCATCTACTTTAGTCAATG
Source organism: Lepeophtheirus salmonis (assembly GCF_016086655.4). Classification (NCBI taxonomy): domain Eukaryota; kingdom Metazoa; phylum Arthropoda; class Copepoda; order Siphonostomatoida; family Caligidae; genus Lepeophtheirus; species Lepeophtheirus salmonis. The sequence continues at coordinate 13,927,601 of NC_052135.2, forward strand.
TCGTATGGTTTAGCATGGAAAAAATTAGACTCAATAAAAGCTTGTGAAAATTGAGTGTCCAGTTTTTTACCAATAGAAACATGGATTTTTATAAAACTTTAATAATTAAATTACTTATGAAATGGCAAAAAGTTATCAAACAAAACGCTGCATAAAACTATGTTAAGTATATCCTGTAATTTCACTCAAAAATAAAACATTTATTTTTACTACTCCTATATATAGGTATATTTCACTAAACAATGGACCCATTAAACATTGATGAAATCATATCTAAAAAGTTGTGGGTTTTATAATGGAACATTTTTTATACAAATATAGAACGTCATGTCTTAGACATCTTACTTATAACATACTTTTACAGATACATATTAATATTGTGACTTGGTCCAACCCCCGAATTATTTTTCGATTCAGTCTTAAGTGTTTATTTTCTCATTTCTATGAAAGAGTCCATTGATTATTTTTGGATATCCTGTTTCCGCTGTCTTTTTTACATAATCAAACCATACTAATAATTTAGTAATTTCTTCATCATGAGCGAGCAACAAATATGTCAGATCTACTAGTTGCTGTAGTTGATGTGATGAAGATTACAGACATTCTTAAATGTTCTAGGAGCATGGATTTTTTAAGTTGGGCAAGATGAAAAAAAAAAAATGGAGAAGACCTCTCTAGAATGTCAAGAAGTGGAGTGCATAATTTAAAGAGGGATACGAAGTTCTTGTTAAGTTTGGAGAAGAATATAAAAGAGGATCCCTCTAAGTTGATGAATATCTTCACCAACGACTTCTGTGTGGCTTCTAGGAACATAAGGAGGGCTATAAAGCATTTTCTTTGTCAAGGATCTCACACGACCTTCTGGAAGAGTGCATGAAAGCCATGAGGCTCGAGAGGTGCAAGAAAATCCTCACGTGGATCAAGGCAAATGAGTCAATTTTGAAAACCAACACCAAATATCCGGCCTGAACAATGGTCCTCGGCATTGTGGCCTCTGATAGAAAGAATATGTCTCCGTTCTTTTTCAAGGCTGGACAGAAAATCGGCCAGGAGACCAACTATAAAGTACTTTGGTACATCATCTTTCCATGGCTGAAGACCAACAACCCAGAGGGTAACTAATTGTGAACTGAGTCCCGTCTAATACATCTGCAAGGTACCAAAACTTCTGCGCAGATAACATGGCTCAATTCTGTTCCAAAGAGTTATGGCATACTTCCTCACCAGATTTGAACCCCATGGACTTTACTATTTGGAGAGGGATCCCAATAGGACCTCAGACCCAAATATGGACTCACTGAAGTCCTCCATAGTGGCTACATTGGACAATTTGTTAGATGAGCTTGTCATCAAGCCCTGCATGACCTTCAGGAGACGTGTAAAGGCAGTGATTGATAATGAAAGTGGCCATATTGAGAGGAAAAAGTTTTGCAAAAACCTTGTTTACAAGTTTTGTTAACATTATTTTTTCCCTATTATGGAAAATATAAAATTATTGATGTATTTCTAAATCCCTCTCTCAAGTCCGAGTTTTGCTACCCTACCCTGTACATACATATACTAGAGTGCCCACCTTTATGGTGAATAAATTAAGGTATTGTTTAAAATCAAAGAACTCTTTAAAGGACATAACCTTCATTTTCCTTTCAATGCATCTTTATTCACGGATATTTAAACTAGCATTAATGAGCACCAACCAGCCAGGAAGCAAGTATATAGAGAAGTACTACACCCTTGCCATAAATCAGAACCTTCTTTTCCATTGACAAAGTCAGTTAATTACATTCTTGTTTCCCCTACCCATAAGTTATGCTTTAATTCCTTCATACTTTATGTATACATAGTCCCATTTTTCCACTCATGTATTGACATGTGGGTGCAGGGATCGGCGGTTAAAAATGATTTAAAACGTATACTTAATGAAAATAGTTGTTCTTTTATAAATATTTATTGTAATTTATTTTTTGTTAAAATGAGGAATTAATTTTAAAATATATTACATTTGATTATAGTTTATGTAGTATGTATTTATACGAAACAAAATACTGTTTGTCTATGTAGTGAGAGAATTATAATGTTTACATTTAAATATAATAATATATGATGTAGTAATGACCCAAAATGATGTCCACAACCTTTTAAAAAAAGCTCAAAATTTTATGGGTCATTGTAACTTAGGAAGAGAGTAACTATGTAGTTTGTATGTATGAACATGAGGTGGATCGTCCCTTGAACATAGGTTTAGAAGGATTCACAAATGCAAAAGAAAAAGTCCTTGCTTTTTTCAACAGTTATTAAGCTTCTTGACGGATCGTATTCGATTTCCTCTCCAGCCCCATTTATGAGGATTTGATAGAGTGGTATGACTTCGAAAGAGTATGGGACGACCACGAAAGCGTCTTCGTCGAAAAGCCACCCAACAACATTCTCCTGTAAAAAAATGGAGAAATATATATTGTATATTTAACAAGTTGAAACAAAAAAATGAGATGTATAATTTAGAGTACTTGAGTACTTGTAATGAAAGTAAAATAAATATTGAATATTACAAAGATGGTTGATATATTAATGGTAAATCTTTGGATTATTTAATAAGTATTATGTGGCACACTATCAAGCTCAAATGCTCACAGTTATATACTTAATAAACAAGTAATTTTAATAGATACAAATGAAATGATAAAAATAATTAATAGTAACTAGGGTTAGGTATGCCCGGCGTTCCCCGGGACATTTAGAAATTAAAATTAATTAAGAACTACGCCGCTTAATATAAAACTATAAATAAAGACCGTAAAATAATATCCAAAATACACCCTTGCCCTCAGGTTGTACAGGTAAAGTGCTAATAAATGCTATTTAAAGGCTGTTATGGCTTGAAGATCGAAAAAATTTTTTTAAATAGATTAATTTAGCTTAATGAAACGTAGAAATCGTAACTTGTAGAAGTTATATATTGTACATGACATATTGTATAATGAGTACCATGTAACAATTTAGATTAAAATAATCCTCATAGCCTGTCTTATTCGACTTGATAATAATGAAAACTGACAGTTGTATATATAACTATTAGTGTTGGGTTTTGGACTGAGAATACTAAACCGGTCTGAGACCGTTATGATCTTTGAAGGACCGAACTTATTCGGTCCTTCAAAGAAGTTTCATATGGATTGGTCTCATTTAAAATTAGGTCTAGAACGGTTCTATAGATGAATTGTTGATGACGTGATACGTGTTGCTGATGCTGAATAACAAGAACGTCACATGAAGTTAAATGTGTTGCAAAAATCATATTTGTACAATTCATAAATCAGACGGGATGAAAAGGAAATCAGTTCATAGATTCAGACAGAAAAAAGTGGGTGTACGATTTGAAAACGACTAAATTTCGGTCTACGGTCTAAGATCATTTTCTGGAACAAAATATCAGTCCAAACCGATATAAAAAAAATTTTACTTAAGAGCGAATTGAAAAAAAAAGTCGGTCTTGGACCAAGTCTAAACACTAATAGCTATGTACACAATATGTGCATTTGCAAATCTAACGATGTGTATTTGTAGTTCTACATGAATACATTTGTTTGTTCCATGAAGACTTCTAATTAAATCCAAAGATTATAAATGAAAACGAGTTTTGTTACGTTTTGTTTTTAGTAATAATGAGCTTTAATATATTCTATGTCCTATTCGTATCAAATTAGTTCCGTTTTTGCGAACATTGGAACTAAAATAAGGACGCTTTCAACTCAACTATATAATGAGCAAAAAATAGTTGATTTTTATCGACAGATGCCTATATATTAGTAATGTTCAGGTTGACTTTTTCAACACAGATCAGCTCATATATCCCTATTATCCTATGTAATTTTTTTACTTAATGTGTTGTCATATTTCTTACTAAACAAAAATGTCCCCATTCTAGGGATCTCAAGTCACACAAAATAGCCTGAAAAGACATGGAAGTCAATTATTCCTCACATTTTCATGTAAAACATTGAGTTTTGCACACATTTTTCCTACCATTGAAAAATTGACCTTTAATCTGATTTTGAATACTCACATTGAATTGAAAGTCCCAGGTTCTGTCATTTGTATGACACGTTTCTAAATAAATTGTAAAAGATTAGAAGGCTCTATTTAAAAAGTTACGTCACACTAAAAAAATTAAAATAACATATACTAAACTGTGAGCTCAAAGGTTTATGAAATATTTGGTAAATAAACTTGTACACCTCAATTAAATTCATTCAAGTAATATGTATTTGAATAGTTTTTAGGAGAATAAATTATTTAATATTATATGTTTTTATTAAATTTTCTACGATAATCAAATTAAATTAAATGTTGCGGGTCAGACAGGGTTAGAAAATTAGAGAGATTCGATAACTATGGCCTCAATAAAAGCCAACCCACATATCAGAAATATATATATTTCTGGACATATGAGTAATTAGTATTCCGTTTTATTGCATTTCTTATATAGTATTTATGAGTTTGCAAGAGATTAAGATACAAGTATGTATTTATGTATTTGAAAAAAATCTTGAGAAAATGCATTTAAAATTTCGTAAATGGATTAAATATTTAATAAGAGGTGAAGTAAACTGAGGCATACCTATATATAGCTATACATTTTATTTATAAAAGTAAATCTTAGCGAGTGCAAAATGAATAAAAAAAAAAGCAAAAAGCTATTAGAACTGTCTACTTTTGTTAAATGACTATATTTCTATACAATGCAAAGTTATTATCTAGTTAAATGATTAACAAATTAAAGTGTTTTAAATATGTCTAAAAACTGTCAATTCCTTTTAAAATCATAATTTACTATTAATAGAAGCATTTTTATAATATCTACATATTAATCTTAGGTAAGGTTAACATTATGAAATTAATACATAAAGGAACTTTGTATTTTTGGAGATGATGGGATATTCATTTAGATGTATATTAGACCTCTTCAAATATATTTTTTTAACCCAAACTCATGAAAACAAATAATATGCCCATTCTCCAATGTCGAAATAAATTAAAAATAGCAGTTACTTTGATCTTGCTATACCTACCTTAAGAACCAGGTAGCTTTATTATTGACGTTTTTCAAAAATACTACAAATTCGGGATATTAAGTCCTTGTCTCTTTGTTCCTTAACAGAAATTGAAAGTTGTAAAAATTTATGGAAAAAGATAACTAATTTACAGCGTTTTTAAGAACGTCACTGTTAAGCTAAATACCTCATCAAACGGGGATAATCGAAGTCAAAGATTAAACGAACTTGTTTATATACTTGGGTAAGACCTTAGAGATGGGAATAACATCAGTTTCAATATGTTTGATGAAAAATGTCTGTTTTGAAGAAGTATATTACATTGTTATTTGTGAGGATTGCGACTTTTGTGAGTGAGCACCTGCAACTGCAATCTGATTCCTTTGTTTCATTCTAGGAGCTACTTAGTAATGCCAATAAATATGTATGTAAATTGTAAGCATTTTCGGTATGTTAAAAAGACAAAAAACAACCAAAAATGAACATAGTAACCCAAACAATTTAAAGAATATTTTGAAGCAAAGTAGCTGAGCTGTCTAAACGTTTCATTAGATAAGAGGCAGGAAATTAGCACAAGGGACAGTCCGTATCAAATAAGGAAATTAACAGAAATTAATTAGTTGTTGATCGTCAACATTACTCCGAATACAAAAATGACATATACGTATAGCTTCCCAAAATTTAATCATCAGTGTTACTCCCCATAATTCATGAGCAAATATAAAAACAAAAGAAGAATCAATCATTTCCCAAAAAATTGTTAAACTAAATTCATCTATCTTCTTAAAAAATGGTCATCAAAAATATTCAGTTTCCCGTTCCTCCAAATAAAATAGGGAAGTCACAGATCATTGAGAATATTTTAAACCCCTTAAATCATTAAAAACCAGGTGCACAATATTTTTACTGACAAATCAAATACTAAAAATATGATAGGAACCATTTCTGACACATAATAACATATACATGAGGCCTAAAAATAGCCACTTTCTACTTAAAAATCCAATTTTTTCCACATCAAAATGAACTGTACCACAACAAAAATTCCTTGAGAAGGCTCCAACTTTACCAAAGTGAGGGTATTTATTCAAACCCCCCCCCCCTTAGAAAAGAACTTTATGCAGGGAAAAAATATTAAATATGACACCCAAAACGGGAGAGTCTAATTTACATAAATTAATTAGAACTCTCTAAACCTCCAATTATAGGATAATAATAGCTTATACGTATTTAATTTTTTGTATATATATTTAACAAATAAAATACTATAATACACATATAATGGGTACGTAATATAATTGGCATTACCAAAAAAATAAGTGCTACAAGCATATACATGATATGCCGAAAATAATATGTACATTTTGCATTAAATACAAAATACACAAAAATGATTGCAAAAATGATATAAGTCTAAAATTAGACATAAAAGAAAGATGTTGCAATTCTATAATAATACCTACATACATAGGTATAAGTTCCTGGATTGTTGCATGATCATGTTTTGCCTATTGATAAATTACTCTTATTAATTAAATTGATTCAAAAACCTACACAAATATCAACAAAAGTGCAGTTGCTACCCAAAAAGTGTGTCTAAATATACCTACTATCAGATGTTGGGGGAAAACGGAGACAGTTTCAACAAGCCCTTTTTCTTGAAAAAAAACATAAAATTTACATAAGAATAGGTATTAACAAACTTAAAAATATTTCTCATCCGCAAGGTGTCGTGACAGTATTTAATTTAGTAATAAACAAATATGTAAACAACTGCCACTCTTCGACATTGTTTGCAGAGTGAAACTATCATATTTTTTGTGTTTTGTATTAATGAAATATTTGAGTAGAATTGGGGATTAAAATCGGAGAAATTCTAGCAAATATTATATTCTATATTCTTTTTCCTTCCTCTCTGGTCACAGCTGATTGTAGCTGATCTAATGAAACATCATGAGCATCATTTTTTCTCTCGTCAAAACTGTAACAATGGCTTACTATATTCAAACAATAGCAAACAAATATAAGTATGTCTGTCTAATTTTGGAGTGTCTAAATCAAATGAGCTCTGTGAAGTTCAGCCAAAAATAATAAGTAGTGTAACTCCCTTTGTCTCCCCTACAAAGTTAATGTAGCAAAATGGCTAAATATTATTTAATAAAAATAAAAATAGGTAAAGTTTGTATTTTGAATGATTGTTATACCTATATATTTGAGGGGGGGGCTGCTCAAAAAATGGTAAATGGATTGGAATAAATATATTTCTTATTTTATTATACATCTGTAGTGGATAGATATTAACTTTATTGCGCAAAAAAATGTGTATTTGTAAAAAACAAGACGTTGTTGTTTCATACATATGTATTTGAATAAGTTAAGTCATAAAATGAGTTACGACTTTTGACTCACATTATTATTTATTTATAATTTTATTATTTTGTGCAGAAATATGAAATACGGGAGGGAAGTACATGGAAAAATATTCAACATTTTGCAATTAGTGCATGACAATGCGTACAGGAGTTCCAAGGACATAAAATCATCATTTTGATACTTTGTATTTAAATATTAGTGTTAGGATTCTGTCTGAAAGTCCTGGACCGGTTTGAGAGCGTAATGGTTTTTAGTAACCTGAACTCTTTTGGTCCTGGTCTCATTTAAAATTCAGTCTTGACCAATTCTAAAGATGCGTCGTTGATGACGTCATTTGTTTTTCAAAATTGTGAGCTTTGACATAATCACTTAAAAATTTTAAATCCTTTCCTGGGTGTCTAGACTCAGTTCTATATTTTTTTTACTCGGCACCATTCGAAAGAGCTTACAAAAAGCTACAATTTGATATTTGTGTTGTCTTTGTGTGATCCAAAAAGGTCCGAGCAACAAGGAAAACGGTAGAGGGTGTACAAGTCGATCCCAAGAAGATCTCAGTCATTGTCAACGTGTCCCTGTCCATCGTCTACAACACAGAAAGTCGATGAACAACTCCCACACGGTCTCCAGGAAGCCTGGATTCGGAGGCCATAACAGGAAGAGAAGTACCTAGTTTGTGGCCATGGTTAAGGAGGAAATTAATAAAGACCCGACAAAATCCATGGGGAAGATGGCGAACGAGATGGAGATTGACCTCAAGACCATCAGACAGTTATAGTGTGCCAATATAAAATTAATATTATTATTTGCTATGGACACAATCATCTTGGTTCATTATATTTTTTGTTTTGTTTTATGGATTTTCAAATCACAATTGTTTAGCTTTGTCTTCACTCGACGTGAACCCTCTGGACTCCGCTGTTTGGAGCGTCTTGGGGAGCAAGGCGAACAAGATTTATCACCAGAATATCGATACCCTAAAGGCTGTGATCACGGAAGAGTGGAACAACTTGTCCTCAGACTTCCCCAAGGCCAGCTGTGCTTCTGTTTGTCCTCATATTTAATCCATCATTCAGAATGGAGGAAGACATATTGAATAAAAAGTGTAGAAAATTGCTGAATTAACAACTTTTTCTTCCAAAGTTTGCCATTAAAATGGCATAAAATAAAAATATGGAGAAGTGAGAACGGCTTTTATTATTTTTTATTTTTTTAAATTTTTGAGTCCAAGCCCTGTACATTTATATTGAGACGGTAAAAATCGGTGCACGATTTGAAAACAATTAAACTACGGTTTGATATAGCAGTCTGGACCACATTCCAAAATAGCCTACAAAAAATAACTTAAACCCGAACCAAAAAAATAATTTATTAGGGTACCGAGTCTCATCATTAATAAATAAGTATATTTTATGAATAATTTGAGTATATTCAATGTATAGATTTTTTAATGTTGATATTAGCATATTATAGTATGTTTATCGAAGAAGAAAAACTTGATTCCATGCTAAATGCATTTCTCAAATACATATTATTGTTTTTATAAATAGATTCATTTTCTGCCTTTGTCAAACTGATGTTTGACAATTTTCAAAATGCAACATATTTTTGGCAATACCAAAATCTATTTGAATTTAATATATGGAATAAAATATTATATATATATACAGAGTGGCCCAGAATTAGTGTCCCATAAAAAAATTCATTACTCGCAGATTATGGATTGTATTAATACTTTATTACAGGGTTAATATCGTAGGCTTACAATTGACTAATATCTCCTTGAATGTGCTTGCCTTACTTCTGAACAAATTTCCGGAGATGGCTTGTCACTGACTTGCAACTAGTATGCAAAACGTCTTACGAATATTTTGCACAGGCGGCAATCACGGCTGCCATCAGTGAGTCATTACTGATTCTAGATCCTGTTTTGGCCTCCCCTTTGGAAAGTTTGTTGCAAAAATGAAAATTGTGTTTGTGCCATTCTTGTACGTCATTTAGATTGTGGATTGGGTCTTGTAATATTTCTGACTTGTATACAAAAATATATATACTCTTAAATGAATTACTTTTAGAATATAGGTAGTCTAATTAGGAACCAGTCTGTTCATATCATATGTTTTAATCTGCAGAATAGCAATTTCGAATGATTTTTTTGCAAAAAACTGGATTTAAATAGTATTTTTTGAAATATTATCTATCAAATTATTCTAATTAATCTTTTGGAAACTCTCCAACTACTGGAGATATTAGGATCCTTTTTTATGCTGAAATTTAAATGGGGTTTAAACCTACAAAAAATTCATAAGAAAAAAAAAATCATGTGATATAATTTTTTTAACAATTTATGCCACAGTTCAAAGATGTGCATTGACCAAAAATGATACCTAACAAAGCACCTATCAGAAACCAACAAATGAATATTTGATAATGATTGTATCTTCTAAAGTAGGAAAGATGAAATTAATTTTGGCTAGGGACACCCCTAGTCCATTAAAAATCAAAAGATATCAGACTGTTCTAAGATTTTCAAACCGAAAGTCATCGTTAATTCATATGTATATAAGAGCTGACGGAGCCAAGATCAACAATAGACATATGCACATTCATACATAAAAACTCAAAATGCAACCCTAGATTTTAATGAGCATAAATTCGAAATACAAAAACAACTAAATAGTTCAAAGAGTTTACTGCTACATCTATGATTATAAATGTCATGTACAGATTGCAATATCGAATGTAATCAACAAAGAATTTAGAGTACATAGAAGTAGAAAAATCCACTCCTACTTTCTAAGACACATTTGACAATAAGATATTGAAAATTAAAAAAAAGAGCGCACACACTTTTTCTAATCACTAAACTGTTTTTGTTCTCTACAAAAACCTCATTATCGCTAATAAATAAAGAACGATTATTCCCCATAGATTACTTAAGTTGATTAAAATGACGTATAAATATCCTCTTTCTAGCAGTAATACATTTTCACCCCCACCCAAATATCATATAACAGGCAGCTGATATTAGCAAGAGTCTCAATTCAGTAATACCATACGTGTCGCTAACGCTTTCTCCTTGGCCTCTACAAAATCCCTACTTATTAGAAGATTGTTTACATACCCAAGGATAGTGTTACCACAAGGGCTGGAGGGCTGTAGCTCCCACCAAAATGAGTAATTTTGTTTTTTTAGTAGAAAATTTTTCACCAATTTTTCTCAAAAAATTTAATTTTGCAATTTTCTTCCAAAAAATGTACTTTTCTCTCAATAACTAAGGATTTTGAATTTTTTTTTTTTAATTAAATATTTAAAGGGCAATTTAAATAAAAATTTCTTAAAATATAATTTTTGTGAATTGCTGTAGATTTTTGAATTTTTTTTTTCAATATTCGAAATTTTATAGTGACATTTGTTTCTATAAAGTTTAGTTTTAAAAAAAATTAATTTTTGGAATTTTTTTCAAAAAAAAATCCAACCCCAGCCCAAAATATATATACATATATATAATCTTGTGCATACCTTTGAGAAGCGCCACATTACATTTAGTATTGTTTTTTATGTTTAGACGATGTTTGTACAAGTTACAACTTGTCCTAATTTCTTACTTATTATTATCCTTATATTTTTTTTGCAAATTCATTCACGTGTAGACACATTGAATGATACACGAGGATTTGAATCAATAGATTACACTTTCATATTACCTTTTGTTGAACTTTAGAATTATATACGTAAAAATGTATTATTTATGTTCTTTGATGTATGAGCAAAACATTGCAAAAACTAGACATATTTATATCATGTACAGGGTGAGGAATCAAATTATTAGAATCATCTTCGAGGCCGTCTAGTCTTAATTTTAAAATTCTGACAATTCTACACTTGAGGCCATTCGAAAAAACTGACAAAAAGCTACAATTTAATATATATATATTATTTTTTTTGTGCCTTAAAAGTGGTCGAACAACAAGCAACACGGCAGTGTGCGATTTCCCCTGCGCACAAGTTGATATACCACAAGAAGATCTTCACAATGGACGCTGTTCTAAAATAGGATAATATTATTTAATATAGTCTCAGGTTGTGGGAATCTTCAGTACCAAACATCCAGCTGAATTCATGGTCCTCGGCATTGGGGCGTCCGACGGCAGCAAGATCTACATCTTCAGGGCAAATGAAAAAATCAGCAAGAACGTCTACTACAAGGTTCTCATGTACCTTGTCTTGCCATGGATGAGAAGCACGTTGCCGAGGGACAACTTTGTGTGTACCCAAGACGACGCCCGGCACAAACGTCCAAAAAGGTGCAACATTTTTGAAGGAATAAAATGACTACTTTCTGGCAAGATGACTTCTGACCTTTGTTCTCACCCGAAATGAACCCCATGGACTTCGCTGTTTGGAGCATTTTTGAGGGCAAGACGAACAACAATACTTCTCACGCGAATGTTGATGCCCTGAAGGCCGTGATCACAAAGGAGTGGAACAACTTGTCCTCGGCCATCATCAAGGTCAGATGGTCTTCTGTTCGTCCCTGCATTGAAACCGTCATTCAGAATGGAGGGGACATATTGAATAAAGAGTAAAGAAAATGATTAAATTGCCAACTTTTGCTTCAAAAGTTTGCCATAAAAATGGCACAAAACAAAAAGATGTAGAGGTGACAACGTCTGTTAAAATTTTCTCATTTTTGAGCCCTCACCCTGTATGTCTGTAGATATTTCCCTTTACTTTATGATATTATTTCATATCTGTTGTAAATATGAGGTATACAAATATTTATAGGTAATGCCGTTGAAAAACTTTGAATTTTATTTACAAAAATAAATATTTTAATATATTTTATTCAACTTGACCGTATTATCTTCTTATTTTATTACATTGGTCGTATCTTTTTTGCAAAATGCCATTTGACTCATTTTTTAAATCACTTTTAGATATGACCTTAAAAAAATATCAAGATAAAAAATTAATATAGCAAAATCTACTACGTGCAAATGTCTAATAAGTAAAAAAATGAATTAAACCATACATCATAGGGGCGACAAGATGCATTGAATGATTCAGCAAAAATATCAACTGATAATAATGTTATTCGTTGGTTTTTCATACACTAATAATCGACAATTCCAACTAAAGAAATGATTCGTGATTAATAAGAATCAAAGAATTTGGGGTTTTTTCTGGAATCGGATCGGCATCGTGAAAATAATGTTTAATATGCACTTCCAATTTTTCCAAAAAAAATAATATTTTAAATATAATTTAATTTTTGAAATTAAATTTTCTGTAAATGCCTATTTATTTTTTTACAAAAAATTTAATATTTTAATATTTTTTTATAAAAAATTATATTAGAAATTTGATTTTTGAAATTTTACCATTTTTTTTTTTTTTTAACAGCTGGAAATTTTGAAATTTTTCCCAAAAAGTTTTATTTTTTTGTCATCAACAGATGTTGATTTTGCAAATTTTTCTACTAAAAAACTATTTTTTTTGTGAATGACAGGGGATTTTTAATTTTTTTATTCCCAAAAAATTTAATTTTTTTGTGAATAACTGTGTATTTTTGAAAAAAATTAAAGATCAAATTGTATATTAACTATTATTTTAAATATTAAAGAACCGGAATCGGATCTGCAATTTTTACTAGAATTGTATCGAAATCAGAATTTTTTCAAAGGAACAAAAAACTTTGTCGCCAACTCTCGACCCTTTTGTATCTTAACCTGTGTTGTGTTTGCTCGTATTCTAAGGTATTACTATATCTTTGTTTCTCCCCTTTGCCATTTCTGCCACTCATAGGTGCAGACTGAAACTTTTAAAAAAATATAGCCTTACTATGCCACAAGAAATCCCTTTGTCGCCTCTTTATGTATTTATTTCTCTTTTGATATCAATAATTAAAATACAAGATATATATTGATCTCCTGAAGAGTAAAAATTCAAGTTTTAGACATATAGTATTTCAAAATATTTTTCTTTTTGTTGTTGCTTGCAGCTATTGGACAAAATTTACTAAAAGATTTAAATAATGATGTTTTTATTGTTAAATATTTTTTGTGACTACTCTTTACCAACTATTGTGTAAAGATAATATGTGATAATTGATAGTAATTATTAATCACACGGTAAGTATACATAACAAATGTTTTTCAAAAATAGAAGAACATATTCAAAAAAGTATCCCGCTGGCAAATTTATATAAAAACATGTATTAGCAAACTATGAGCATATAAGTTAGTAAGTGTTTTAGAAGTAGGCCCCATGTCTATTCAAGGATCCTTATTCTACCTTTATAATTGCTTATATATGTAAAGAACGGCTTGTACAAAAAAAAAGGCGCCAAACATAAATCATTGTGCTTCAGGTATTACATACTAGTTGAATCATAGAAAACCAAGGGTGTCGTAGTAAAGATATCTTATCTACGCTTATGATGCCACTAACAACGTAATAACACATTTATATGTGCGAATTAATTCTGTCTATTTTAAGCAGCATTTATGAGAAGCCTCTCTTCTCGACATAAATGTCGAATAGGTCATCTGAATTACAAAAATAAATGCCCAAAATATTTTTGAGCATTATATATATTTAGTTTGTACACCTCAATATTTCATAGACATATTTCGGCAAATTATAGGACTTGTATGTATTCGAATTTCTAGTTTGAGTTGAGATACCCAAGGATGTAAATCATAGTTCAGAACATAGACGTATTAGCAATCTGACATTAAGGACGTCACACACTATATTAATCCCGACAATACATATACCAAGTGATTAATAATCAAGTTTTTAATCACTCAGTATATGTGTGTAAGTATATGTGTTCAAATTACAAAAAGAACAAATTTGTTAAATAGGAATCAGTTTTATTGTTGATAAAATCAAAAACAAAAAGTTATCATCTTTTGCACATTTTTCAAATGATGCAACCAACAGACATAAAGAATTATTAAGAAGCAAATGCTCACGAGCTACCATTTTGTTTTGCAAATTGTTTGATTATCTTATTAGTCTCTATAAAGTTCGTGGTTTCAGGTTTAATGTTCAAAATTGCAAGTGCTGTGAGATGATTTTCATAGAATTGGTTACTCAGGTATGTTTTTATACAGGGAAGGGCTCAGAATGATCGTTCTACTGAAAGGGATGTTGCTGTTAAAGAGGCAAGAATATTTCCTGTTACCTTGTTCGAAGGAAGATTATTTCCGATGCCGTCATCATGCATCCCTTTGACAAGTTTGTGAGTAGCAGTAGTATCTTCCTCTCTACCATTCATGCTGATTGCTGTAGCAAAAAAAAATTCTGTTGCGTAGTTGAATTGAATAATCATATATTTATTCTTCTTTTTCTTTCTTTCTACCCATCACTCTACCCCCCTCCTCTCGTTTCCTTTTGAAAATGAGTCCGACCCCTTTTTTAAGACCGACACCAGAGACGTCACTTTAGATCTCTGACGTCCCTTCCGGTAAATCTATAATTGAGAACCTTTATTTGATTTATGCAGGGGCGTACACAGGGGGTGGGCTAGTGCCCTCCTCAAATTAAGGAATTTTGCTTTTTCTAGAAAATTTAAGGTATGATTTTTTTTTGTAAATAGCTGCGAATATTTCAATTTTTTTTTTAAATTTAATTTTTTGAGATTAACTATGAAAATTTGAACTTTTTTCCTCCAAATAATTTAATTTCTCAAATTTAAAAAAAAAAAAAAAATCCTGTTGGACGCCCCGTTATTGACTTAATTTGTCCCAATATGGTCTTTCAAATATTCTTAAGATTGTGCCAATACATTTTTTCTACTTTAAAGGTAATTTGCAGCGACTCTAAAAGCTTAATCAGAATAATTTGTTGATAGAATTGACGATTATAATTCTTATAAGAAAACCAATGTAATCCAGACTCCTATTTTAGAAAAACAATTTTAGCTTGCTTTTGTGATGGCAGGCCACAAATTATACATGACCGTTTTTAATATAAAAATATGTGTCAGGGAGTCCTCATCATAGAAATAGGTTTTAACATTTTTTAACATAATAATACTGTGAAAATTAGCGTTCAAATGAGCTACAATCTACTAAAATAGGTTCATTCATTGTTGAGATGGAGGCCAAAAAGTAAAGTATAGCCGATTTAATTCGCACCCAGTACAACATCATGATACGAAAAAACTGGACCGTCGACAAGTCGAGAAACTCCAGGAACAAGTGGTCGACGAGGCTCCGCTGGTAAACAAGATTAACTTACCAGCCTCCATGAGGATACTGGGAAACGTGGCATCAAACCGGAAGAGGATGCTCCTGTATTGGCTCCTGGAAGGTCGCCAAAATCGGTGCCATGGAGTACCAGAACGTATTCAAGGAGAAGGTGTTGCCCTGAGTGAACTCCAACTACCCAGAGGGAAACTATGTGCGCCAGCCGGACTATACTGCAGCCCTTGCAACACACAAGAGAAGAATTTATTATTTTTAGTGGCCCAGTTGTTTACATCCACGCCCTAATGATGAGCCTCGGCCCCATCATTCAGAATTATTGAATTGGTAAAGTTAATATTTTAATGTAGAGTACCAAAAACTTTCATTTTCGATAAGAGCCTTCAAAAAGTCCCCACCCAGACCCTACTTCCTGTGCAACTGCCACAAAATAGGTATCCCAAGCTTACGTCTTTGCCTTATCAGCCCTTCTTATTTAAAAAAATAATAATAATAATATATATATATAAACTTTGATTGCTTGAATTTTTTGTATGTAATATTGGTACGGAATTTATGTAAAATCTGATATTTAGCGTTCAACGTTCACCATTTAAAAAAAACCGGTTATGTTCAGCGTTCCTTTTATTGAACGCACGTTCCATAGAAACCTGTTCAATTTTGCGTTCCGTTTACAAAAATAATTTCTTAATTATTTAAAATATGGGCTCCCAATTTTTCATTAATTAACTATTATAATTGTATTCTAAATAAGTATGTTTGAAATAAAGATATTTTTTTTAAAGATAAACTTCTACAGAATTTTCTATTATATTTACACTCATATTGGAACACTAGCTTTGAAACACCCCTTTAAAAGCTTACTCAAGACCATTAAAACTTTCCATTGTCTTACTCAAGAACAATGAATGTATGCTGATTAATATTCATAAATGCATCTAGAATGCTATATTCGCATTGACGAAAATACCTTTTTATGTCATTGTACATATGTGACGTGTCAATATAAAAGAATGCTGCCATAAAAAGATTTTCTAGCATTAATTTAACTTTAATTTTTCAAATTTTTTTCCAAAAAATTTAATTTTCTGTGAATAAATATTTATTTTTGATATTTTTCTCCAAAATATTAAATATTCAATTATTTTATATTAGAATTTAATTTTTGATATTTTTTATATAAGAAATTTAATTATTTTCCAAAAAATTAATTTTTTTAAGAACAGCTCGGGATTTTTGAAATATTTCCTAAGAAGTTTAATTGTTGAATTTTTTTCAATTTTTTTTTTTAATTTTTGTCAATAGCTGTAGATTTTTGATTTTTTTTTTCCAAAAAAGTTTAAATAACAAATTGTTTATTTGAAATTTAATTTTTGGAATTTTTTTTCCATAAAAGATCCAAAAACCAAAAAATATTCTTTTTAACTATTATTTAAAATATTAAATAATCCGAATAGGAAACATACATATGTGACGTGTCAACATGATGAAAAAAATGAGATTGAGAAAAAAGGATTTTTATTTTCTAGCTATTTTATGCAATGGGCCTAAACGCTTGCATGATTTTATTCATTTTTGAGTACACATTTATGCAACATATGCTCCCTTTTTGCAAGGTTAATAGAAATAGGAGGTTATACCATACCGCCTGTATGACTGATGTTTGACTTCCACAAAGCTTCTTAATAGTGACGTCATAGTAGATGATTGGTTGCGTCTTTTGTCAAAATCTACCTGTCTTGCCAGCAGTCGGTACGATACATCAATTTGAAAATTCTAGTAAGCCCGATTATATAATGGTCTAACCTTGTATTTCTATTAACCTTGGCTTTTTGTTGTTTTTCAGTATGCTGTATGCAGTATGCTGGGTTATATCTTTACATCAAGTATCTACATACATATTCCCAATTATGAAAATCCAGTGTAGAATGGGCAGGTTAAAAGAACCGAAAATCAATATGGTAACCCTGACAATTTGAAGAATTTTTGAGGAGATAAAGAATAATACTCATGATGTTTCATTAGATCAGCTACAATCAGCTGTGATAAAAGAGGAGATAAGCAAGGACATTTGCTAGAATTTCTCCGATATCGATCCCCATTTCTACGCTAAGTCCAACAGGGACTTACAATTATAGCTCTGCCACAAATCTTCAGGGCTAAGCTCCCTCTTTTATGAGCACACACGAATATTCAATTGAATAATTGCTTGAATCTATTTAGGAAAGGATACTACTCAAGAATTAAATAATAGTAACAACTTTTCCGGGAAAGAAAATTCCTTCTGTAAACTACATATAACAAATTAACAGGCTAGCTAAAAAATAAACTGGATTTACACCATTGCTGATATTCCTAAGATAGACTCAAAAATGACTGTACGTCGATCATATATTCATACAAATAAACCTTGTTTTATAAATATGGATAATTCTTTCGTCAAATCGTTTGCCTTTTTATGGGAAAAAATAAGAGATTTAACTGTTTTTTTAAATGTATTGAATACCAATGAAAATTGGTGCATCATTTTTATGTAAATCCTTTTGTGCAAACTTCCACCTAAATGGGACTGAATGAATTAAAAATGAAGGTAAAGATAAGTGGGATGTAGACTTTGTAAGCACATTTATATTTTTAATGTATTCTTCTTTTTTTTAATTCTATGACATAGGTAATAATATTTACATATCATGAGTTGGATGCCAATATGAAACATATTTGCATAAAATTTGAATGCAAAAAAAAACCCACAAAATGTAGGTACATTTATGGGATTATAAAAATAATGGTGATTTGAGAGTCATAGTGATGACGTCACATGGTGAACAAAATATCCTATTATTGAGGTGAAGAAAATAAATAAACTACAAATTTGTCAAGAGATGACACATTCTATTGTAAAATACTTTTAAAAACATGGCAAAATAATGATCAATTATTCGTTCTACCTTACTACAAATAAGCTTTCTCTATTGCGGGGATTCTCTCCGAGGAGGAAATAATCAATTACTCTTTGATCATTCTAAGTGACCAAGGAGTCATTGATTGTGTACGTCGGATTTGGAATAACGTACAGAAAAGAAATACAGTTTACAGATTAGAAAAGAAAAAAGGATTGGTGCTATCGTTCTTTTTGATTAATTTTTTTAATAGACCGTCGTGGTATTAACTTGTATTGGGACGATTAATCGGAATTGGATGATCGTTTTTTTTTTCTTTTGGAATCGGAATGATCATTGGGGAAATCAGGTTTAATTTGTGACGGCCATTCATTTTCTAAGTTATAAAAAAAATAGCCCCCCCCCCCAAAAAAAAAAAAAAATTAAGAAATTTTTCCATTTTACAATTTTTTTTTTTTTTTTTTTGTAAACAGCTGTGGATTTTTGAACAAATTTTAAAATCCCAAAAAATTTATTATAATTTTTTTCCAAAAAATTTTTATAATTTTACAAATTTTGTGGATTTTGCAAAAAAAAATAATTTTTTTGTATATAGTTTTAGATTTTTGAACAAATTTTAAATATATTTGAATTTTTTTCCAAAACATTTAATTTTGATTAAATCAGGAATTTTTACTATAATCGTCTCATCACTAGACTAATAACATCTTGCTCTAAATAAATAATGCTCGCCTTCTTTTTTTATTAATATGTTTAAATATATTTTTATAATATT
This sequence comes from Lepeophtheirus salmonis, assembly GCF_016086655.4. Classification (NCBI taxonomy): domain Eukaryota; kingdom Metazoa; phylum Arthropoda; class Copepoda; order Siphonostomatoida; family Caligidae; genus Lepeophtheirus; species Lepeophtheirus salmonis. The sequence continues at coordinate 13,946,916 of NC_052135.2, forward strand.
TTTCTTGGACAAATGCTATTTAAAATATAAATATGCTCCTCTTTATGTTCAAATGCAGCTGATTTTATCAAAGGTCAAGAAGTAGTACCGTAAGTATCACTCCTATCGCTCTAAAAAATGTTTAACCTAACCCATGGGTAATTGAGCATAAGACTGAGTACTTATCCGAGTATTTCAATACCAGTGAGTAATTTGAATCTCTAATTATAAAAAACCCTTCAGAATCATAGAATACATAGTACAACTAAGTTACAGAAAGATAACTAAAGGAGTGAAAATACTCTCATTTTTAAAGTACAAGGATACAATTGTACAATCTACCTATAAAGGTTACAATTCTAAGTTGACTCATTTATTTATAAATAACCTGAATCATGAGCTTAGAATCATGCTTCTCTATTAAAATTTGATTCAAAATAAGTCTTATCCATAAAGTTGTTTAATTGAGCTAAGATTTTAAATTCTTACTTGTTAAGTTCGAGCATGAAAATCAAGCTAACTGATCCTCAAGGAAGGACTGTCTTTAGTATCTTTATTATATATTATTAAGAGAGAAAAATGAGGGATAATCTAATTAATTTTTTTCGTTGAACAGACTAATGATGCAAGTCTTTTCAGTTGTATGCAGATGTAATTTAGTAATCAAGACAATGTTGTATATGTATATATTAATATGTTTATAAGCCAATGGGGTCATTAGTTACTAGGAACAACGCAACAGTGTTTTGTAGTCAATAGAACTTATGATTGTAGACATATTCAAAATTAGAATTTGTCATTTCAATGTACGAGAATGTATGTACATAGAAGAAGCTTTGATGTATCCTTGAATGAGTTAAACGTAGAGATCAAAATATAAACTTACTAAATGACAGATTTAATTTTTTTATTCTCTTTTTGTAAATATGAATAAAGTACATTAGACTGTCCCGTTTTCGGGCTATTATTAGGTTGTTCTGAAATGATTGAGACTGTCCCAGTAAGACAAGAAATTTCATTTAAAAGTTTAAGAATAAGTAATCAATCATGCCACATAGTCTCTTCCACTCGGATAACGTCATGGCAATGGGTTTCCAACTCCCACAATTGCCTGGAGAGCTTCTATTCGTTCACTAACTTCATCACCCGCAGAATGCCGCGTATGATGTCTTTATGGGTATCGAACTCATAATTCTGGAACATGTACTTCAGCTTACTGATGAAAAATCGGTCACAGAACTAAACAAACCTATCTCAATCACTTCGGAACAGCCTAATATTTTTCTCTGCCTGCATAAAGACCTTTTCTGTTAAGGACGATTTAAAAATTGACTTTGGCATAGTTACAGGCCTCTCATGCCATTTTTAGGATGGTACAAGACATTTTACTTTCAAAATAATTGTATTTTTGGGTCAAAACTGCCTATTTTTAAGCTTCTTGTACCACCGTGCCAAACATGATGCTATGAATAAAAAATTGTAATTTTTATGTTTATTAGTATCCTTTTATCAGATAAAAATATTGTGCACCATCTCTTTAATGTTTTATGGCATGGTCAAAGATTTATGGTTCCTTTTTTTTATCAAACATAACATATCAAAGTCAAACCCTAGTTGAAGTGATACTTGTTGAACAAAAAGAAAAGAACATTATCCTATATGCTGTTTGATAAAACAGAGAAACCGGAGATCAATATTTTGTAGATGGTATACCCCTAAAATTAAATTACATTTTTTGATTTATACTATCATATTAACAAGAGGCCCACAAATGGCAATTTTTACCCAAATATATATATATATATTTTTTTTTTTTTTCAAATCAAATGATATTTACTACCTCGAAATGGCATATATTACGCTAAAAATGGCATGGGAGGACTCAAACTTTGCCAAAGTCATTTTTTTATTCCCAGTAGAAAAGGTATTTTTGCTTTATGAGAAAATATAAAAAAATGTAGTTACTGACTAATGTACTTACATATATATAAATATGACTATGGACGTTGAAATACACAGGGGAACACTCATTTTTTAAACATGAATTCAACCCAAAAAAGGAGTTTATTATTGAGGGCAGAAACTAAAACAGATTTAAGTTTTTCTCTCGGTCATCTGAATTCTGAAATACCTGGGATTACAGTAATTCGGGACTATTATTCTTCTTCTATTTTGTATTTTTTAAGTGATCCCAAATGACTGAGAGAAAAACCAAGATCCATTTTGGATTCCGCGCTCATAGATAAATTTGAATATTCTCTTCAATTCATTTGTACTAAATCCCCCTTTCCCCTCCCATAATTGTTCCCATGTGTTATGACTAATAAAGGTGAAAACGTGTTATTACATATACCTTGTCTTCAAACGTATGATTAATCTTCCATATCAAATAAGCCCTCTATGACTTATTTCAAGGGCAAAATGTACTTACGTAGAACTACGTATGTTTGCAAATAAAGAGTTCAAAGGATAAATATATCCATTTAGAAGGATCAATACATGTTTTCACCTACATATATCAACAACCTATTTTTTGTTGGAACTACATATGTAAATACATATACCAGAGAAATAATTTTAAAGACTCTACAAAACAGAATGTCATTCAATACATATGAGATTTTGTGAGAAAAACAGAAAACACAAGTCAATAACAATTTTACTTTTTCGAAAATCTTTTCCATATAGTTCCATATTTAATCCTCGTAGTAAATGACAAGTTGATCACTATTCTGTAATTTTTTTTTTTTCTATAAAATCTGTTTTTTTGATAACATGCGATTTGAAATTTTTGAGTATTTTTACCCTTTTCATTGGAATTAATCCAACTTTTGAATAAGAAAAGAATCAAAAACTCACATCAAAGTTAGTTTATTCTTTGCAAATTTTTGTATTTATTTCAAATATGTGTTTATATTTTATATTTGATCAACCAATTTAGATAAAATGAAAGGTTTAATCAAATTTTTATACCTCATATTTTAAGGTTTTTGTTTGAAAAGGAATAACGCCTAGTTTTTCCATTGTTTTTACGTCAAAGGAGCTTATTTGATGTATAAATAAATAGGGTTTCATTCACAAAATGTATTTAGTTCTAAAAAGTATAGTCCAGCTGCAGTATTGATTTGAATTTAATTTTAGTGATGAAAGAGTCAATAAGAGGTACATAAAATGATATATAACAACTCATTTGTTTATCTAATTATATTTGGATTTAATTGTTTCCTTTTTATAAAATTTACAATTTCAACACTGAACTTCAATACATTTCTGATACAAAAACCTAAGACAAGAATATTGTACGCTCCTTTTCATTTTGAAAACTTAAAGTTTATGCGATATACCGGTTGTGGCAAAAAAAAATCTTTCACTTCATTTTTGCTACATAAATCAAGGTTTTTGCGTATGCTTAAAATTGTTCCGGTCATATACTAAAGATAAACAAAAAATGAAATAAACAAAAAAAAAACTATATCTTCCTAAGTATCTAAGAAGCCGAGAAAATGTCATCTGAACTTGAACAACGAATTTCGGTCAGTGCACATTTGGGCAGTGGGAAGAAACGAAGGGAGATTGCAAAGTAGTTGGGGATCTAGACCAACTACCCTGACATGAATGTGATGTTCCGGCAGTATGGTGCACCTTCATACACGTCCAAAAAAGCCAAGAAGTGGTTGGAGGACAACTTGCCTTTCTAGCCAAAGATGCTAAACCATTGGATTTCACTTTTTGGGTGCATGTTGAGTCCAAGGCCTGCACTGTCCATCACTCACATATCAACAACCTCAAGTAATCCATCAAACAGCACTGGGATTTCATGTCTGAGGACTAGATCCAAAATTGGTGCAAGGACTTCTTTGGCCGCCTGGAAGCAATCATTACTGTCAAGGAGGCTACATACATTATTAGGGTAGCCAAAACATCATATTAGCTATTCTTATTTTATTAAAATACCCTATTACAACTGGTTGCTGAAATACAACTTGATAAAGTTTTAGATTGTAAGTGTAAAGAATTGTTTGCCGCACCCGGTATATGTCCTTGTAAAAAGTACTCATCCAAAGTATTAAATCTTCCGACTCTCCTAATATCTGAATTTCTTTGTAGTAGGAAAATTTACTTTAGCCTCCACAAGATCATCTACTTATCCTTGAAAATAGGTTTTTAGAATTATTCTACAAATGTACGACGAGACACCTAGAAAAAGTTGACAATAGGCCTCTGTATAAATACTTGTGTATGTTTTTTTAGAATGATAAAAAAAGAAACCAAAAATCAACATGGTAACCCTGACAATTTAAAGAATTTTTGAAGAAGATCAGTTTAGCTGTCATGACGTTTCATTAGATCATCTACAAAGAGTTGTGACAAAAAGAGCGATAATGAAAGAAAATAGGATATTGGCAGGAATTAATCCTTTGTCGATTTTCAATTCTATCCTGAGTCCAACAAGTACTTACACTTATAACTTTCGAACAAATCCTGAGTCCTATTTTTCGGACATACAAATGTTCAACGATAGCTTGTATATAAAAATAAGTTCACTTCTGAGGAATTGAATAATAATGATAACAGTTTAGGAAAAGAAAATTCACTCTGAAGATTGCCAACTCAAAAAAACAAAAAACTGGGGAGTGCTAAAAACAGCTACTGATTAGCATCATTGTTTATTTCAGCTACATTTTGAAATTACATATGTGACGTGTTATTATAAAATAAGGCTGAAATTGTTTTCATGAAAATCGGTCCGTAAGCTAAAAGGCTTTAAATTATATTAACGTTTTTTTACTCGTGAGGGTGGAAGCCGCAGTTTAAACTGTTTTATTAAGTGTGACCAAATTTCAATATACAATTTTAAACATAAAGAAAGATAGGCTTACATTAAAACAAACTCTGACGTGTAAGTCTTATATTTTAGGTGAAGAGCATTTATGGAAAAGTTCAAAGCCTTTACTATAGTAATTTAATACTGACAAATAATATTTACCTGATATATGTTAGGATACTGGTTTGTAAAAATAATTATGAATAAGAAAATAGCTAGAAAAAGATTTGTTTTCTTATTTTTTACCTCAGCATGCTTTTATGTTGACATCACATATGTTATTAAGAATCATTTTTCATTTAACTCGCATATTTGTTATGTAATTTGAAGTGCATTTTATTAGGGACTATGTATGTATTTGTAAAAAATGTTATTAGTTTTACAATCTTTTATTGCCACATTTTTGAGCAAATGTTGAATTGCTCGATATAAAAAATAAACATTAGTAAAGAAAGACCGACCCACTTAATGACATTTCCTGAAGTCAAATTCGTACAAACAAATTTATCCCTTAAATTATGGACGCCCTTAAATAAACACATTTAATTAATTAACTAATCCAAGAAACGCATCATGAAACAGTATTCATGAGCCAGGATATTCGATTAAGATCTGTGAAATATTGAAACAGGAAGTTCACTTCATAGAACATCTATGTATACATACATTATAATGTATAAATAGTAATTCAAATTAAAGAGGTTTTTTTTAAATAAAATATATATTTTTTTATTTACATACACTTCATTTATACAATGAAAATTTGAATGTCGCATTTATCCAAAAAAAAAATAAAGTCAAATTACTGTGACGAATTTGATAAATATTTACAAATGTATACAAATATTTTGTTCAAGTACCTGTTCAACACAGGTGTACTACCTTTCAAAAATTATCTTACAGTGAAAATGAATTATTTTCAAGTTTATAAAAGGTCGTTGAATATTTTACTGTCTATAACATGTACTAGGCTGTCCCGTTTTCGGCTTGATATTTTTCTCTGTCTGTACAATAACTTTTTCTGTTGGAGATAATAAAAAAATTGACTTTGACAAAGTTTGATGAATCATAGATCATTATCAGCGTAGTACAAGCAGGGACTTCCGCAGGAGGTAGGCTGGAGGGGCTGACCCCCCCCCAAAAAAAAAAAAGGAATTTTTGCTTTTTACTAGATTTTTTTTTCTCAGGATGAAATTTTTTTACGCGAAAATAAAGGTAAGAAATTTAATTTTTGAAATTCTTTTTCAAACAATTTTTTTTTTGCACAGTTGTACATTTTTGAAATTTAAAAAAAAATATATTTTTTGAATTATTATGGGTTTTTTTTATTTTTTGCAAAAAATTTAATTGTTTGAGAATAGCTGTTGAGTTTTTAAATTTTGTTACAAAATATTTAATCTTTGTGAACTTTAAATTTTTTTTTTTGCAAAAAATTTAATTTTTTAAATTTTTTCCAGAACATTTAATTACCAAATTTTTTTTTCTAAAAATTTCAATTTCCCCCTCCCCCTTAAAAAAATATATATATATTTAATCTTGTGGATCCCTCACAAGTCAAAAAAATTGTATTTTTGCTTCAAAATTGGTCATATTTTTAGGCCTTTTGTACTTTCCTAAACAGGATACTATGAGTAAAAATTGGTCTTAAATTTAAGGGTTCTAAAATGTAATTTGTGGTTTCTCTATTTTTTTAAGCCTAACAAAAGATATTGTTCCTCCTTAATGCTTAACAAGTATCAATCCTAAGGTTATACTTTGATATTTTATGGTGGATAAACAAAGAAACCCCCAATCATTGAGCACAACTCTTAAATATTAAAAACAAGGTACACAATATTTTGAACTGATAAACCAAATACTAAATACTATAAAAAGTGCAACTTTTTACATATAGGATCATATTAGGGTAGGACCTGTACAAGAGGCATAAACGTGGCCAATTTCGACCCAAAAATACCATTTTTACAAACTAGAAGTGATTTAATATGCTAGGAATGGTCTAAAACCCCTGCAACTGTACAAGAGGCCTAAAAATAGCTAATTTTGACCCAAAAACAAATAATTTTTTCACACAAAAATAGCCCTGTAACTTAACTAAAGTCAGTTTTTATTTTTCCCAGCTTTAAAGGTATTTATGCAGGCGGAGAAAAATATTAACCCGAAAAAAGGAATAATTGATACATCTACGAATTACAAGAAGTTATAATGCATGTCAAACTTTCACTATCTTGATACAACCGTTGATCCCTTATGAAAAATAAAGGCAACAGTGGAGTGATTCGTTCCTCCTTATTTTTGATAAACATGTTTTTATTGAAAAAGAAAAATAACTTTTAACAAATAAATATTTTATATAGACACCAAAGTATACTATGGAAATTGATTTACTTTAGTACTTAGGTATGATTGGTTTGGCACAACGATGAAAAGGCTCGTCAATAGGTCAAATAATGCATTAGTAAGGTTATCAATGGTTTGAAATACATAACTCTCTGATCCTTCCCACAATAATAATTATCTAATTATATTTAGGAGGGCTGAAATTAATATGAGTAATTACCTTAAATTATAAATATGTGCACATCAATATGCCCATTTATTGTGTAGCATACTTTAAAGCCTATTTGCAAATATGGGATTGCTTTTTATAACAAATGTAATTTTTACATTTTATTATGAAAATATCTACATTTATTACGATATATAAATTCAACTTATAAGTACACTGGCAAGAATTTTTTCGGAAAAAAATACTTTTTCGTCATTTTCATGAATGTTTATGATTTTATCAATATTTTTAGTTTAACCCGATGAAATCTATTGTGAAAAAAATAGATCCATAAAATATTTTTTAATTATTTGTTGTTAAAATTCACCTCTTTTGGCCAGCCTTAATTTAAAATGTATTGTTTCTCTCTTGCAAGTATGAGAGATTGGTAATCAATTCCTTCAGAATGGTTATCATCCTATTTTGAAGACAGAAGCCATTTCTTCTGGACAGAAATTAATTGGAAGAAAGTTTGTCTTTCAACAAGACAACAATCCGACACATACATATAAGCTCTGCAAAAACTTCTTCAAAAAAAGAAGCCTCTTATATATTATGCAATGGCCCGGTCAATCTCTTGATTTGAACCCAAAAAGCTATTGTGGAAACATCTACACACAAAAAAAATCGGGGAAAATGCCTCATAAGTAAGTGGAACATTTTGAAAAAATGCTTGGAATGATATCACACCTGCCTATCTTGAAAAACCAGCAGCAAGAATGCCAAAAGGGAGGATTTTTGATTAAGCTAAAATATAAACAAAAATACTTAGATTTTTTTACAAATAAATGTTCATACACATATTGAACCTTATTTTTTTCTTCCTTTTAATAGCCTAATTACTGTGTTAAGTGATGATAAAGTCATAGGTAGTTAAAAAAATATATGAAATTTTATTTTTTTTACAAACTTTTTCTTACCAGTGTAAGTCAAATTTGTTAACTGTTTGACGTAGGATTTAAATTTTAAAAAGTGTTTTTTAAATATTGCCACAGGCACTCCATACGTTTTTCTCTCTTTGTGTGTATATATAAAGATTATTCCCGAGGGGACATATTTTTTTAGCCTCATTTCTTGTTTATTTATGATTTACTATATTTTATTATTACTCAAAGGTGAAATAGATTATTTTCCATAACATATACAGAGAATTCAAATAAAAAACAACTTGGAGTTGAAGTTAAAAGGTACAACGCAAAAAATCTTTTGAATAATAGAGGATGAGAAAAAAAAAAAACCTTGTGAATTATAACGTAGCACTTGATAAATGATCTTGTTTGGTTTTGAGGCCCCATGTTCAATTAATAAAAGACTTGGTTAGGAAAATAAGACTCTTCTATACATTTTTCATTAATATAAGCTAATGAGGAAATTCTACATCAGAAGATATTAGAGAAAAAATAAAAATATAATACATCTAATTGTAGGTATTTAAGTAAATGTAAGTATTATATTTACAGGGTGAGGATTTTAAATCCGGAAAATTGAAGGATAATGTATATTACAATTTATTTCCCAAAATATATTCAGTAATTCAGAAATCTTAACTCTTAAATGTAGAGGCTCATAGCAAAGTCAATCGCTCAAACTAACTTTCTCCAGCTTCAACTACAGTCTCCAGACTTGCACAGGCTTTGATGAGAAACTTCTTCTTCATATTGACCACACCTTCGAAAATGAAGGCCTGCAAAGAGTCACAATTATTACATGTACTTTTATTGGACTCTCTCTCCAAGACTCCAATAGTACTCCCAAGGGTTTAGCTTGGCGAGCTAAGAGGCCACATGTCCATTCATTTTGATGATGTATTCCAATAATTTGTTATCCCTTATTAGCCCAAAAGGATCATAAATCTTCATTGCTGGTCTTTGCGACCTTTCAAACTCCTTGAAAGATTCGGCAATTTTGTAAGCAGTTGATTTGGATAGCTCCGTAAACTCAATAATCTCCTTGGGCATGCTCCTGGTATGGAGGAACAATGACTTCACGGCATTCGTATTCGGAGGACATTTCAAAGATTTCAAATTTTTCCTTATACAGTTTTGTCTGTTGAATCTGATGATCACACTTTTTTAAATATTTGTGGATCTCAGGGTTGCCAAGATATTGGGGTATAAACATGTTCCAGATTTAAAATCCTCACCCAGCACACATATATTTGACTTTTTCTCCAGCATCTCCCAAATTCATCATTAATTTTTAAAGCCTTTTCATCGATTTCCCTATTGCCTTAACATAGTTAAAGCAATACGTGTTCTATTTAGAAAATTGCATTTCAGAGTTCATTGTATCCATGACATAGTTAACTTACACAAATCAACAAAAATGTTATCTTTTTTTCATTACTCCAGTGATTTTTACAGGTGTGGAAAATTAGACTCGAGACTCGATTTAGAATATAGTAAATATTTTTAAGACTTGCAACTCTAATTAATAGTACAATAAAAATACTCAAGACTTTACTTTTACTCCAAAGCTAAGACTAGCGACTGGTCTTGGACTCAAAAGTCATTTCAATAATATAAAGTACTCTTTAAAGTATATTTTATTTTTATAGGACTTTAGCTTGAATCTATCAAAATATTCAAAGACTTGGATTGTGAGCAAAGATCTGAGACACGAATTAGAGTATAAGGAATTTTTACCACCCCTGGATTTACTTAAAATAATTTGCGATCAAAATGGTTTTCTACTTAAATAGAGTCTCTATGATTTTATAGAGACAAATACTTATTGAAAATCAAACGTTAATTGATAATTTAACCGTCAAATAAGTGGTGTTTTTTTTTCTTTAGGTATAATCAAAAGCAAAGTTATAAAGGATCTTGGTACCAAACTCTAAAACCAAGGATTATCTCCACAATGGGATGATCTGAAACTAGGACAGAACGTCGAAAGACAAAATTTAGAACGTACAAAATGTAAAGTGGTCCATTTGTATGAGGATATTTTGAAACAAAGAAAATTTATGCAACAAAGAAAATGCAAAAAAATAGGATGATGAAATTACAACCAAATAATTTAAATTTACGTTTTTTTAAATTCCTCTATTCTTTTAGCTAAATATTTGTTGTAAATTTTAGAAACATTTTAGAATAGAAATAATTCTAAAATTATAATCAATAATATTTATTCTGTAAAGTATTTTCTACTAATATAAAAAATTATGCACAATAGCATAAATAGCAGGGGTGAAAATATGTTTATTTTTAAGTAACTGTCTGTATTTACTTAAAACGCTCAAAATTTGTCTCAAATTACAACAAAATTAAAAAAATAACGTACAAAAATATTCAAGCATCTGACTTAATACGAAAAAAAAGAATGTAAATTTTTGTCCGTCTGTATAAAGCAAGCTTGTATTTTTTTTTTTTTTTTTTTTTGATTTAGTCTTGACAACCAACAAATTATTTGAATTCATCCTTTTGATGATTTCAAATTTCACATAAAGTTTTTTTTTTCTATAATCAATACGTAATTGCCAGTATTTTATTATTATATCCATACTTATATCAAATAACTTAATAACAATAATGAAATACAAATTTTTTCCAAACTGAAATGGCCTGAGAGGCCTTAAACTTGACCAATGTCAGGTTTTTGATTATTTCTGCTGAAAAGGTCGTTGTGTAGGGAGAGAAAAATATTCACCCAAAAATGGGACAGTCTAATTTATTTTCATAAGCAATTCAAGAAGATTCAACGACCCTCTTGTTGTTATTTTAAATAGAATTGAATCAATTTTTAGAACGGGGGGGATAAAATTCAAATAAATAATGTAAGCTTATGTATAAATTCATTTAAAATGTGTTCTCTAAGGAATTCTCATCATTTAAATTTCCAAGAAAGGGAATTGTTTGCGTTTAGTGGGACTACAGATATGTAAACTTTTCATATATAAATGTGATATCAGAAAATGGCAGATTTATGAGACATATGACCTTATTGTAGGAGGGAAATGATGTTCCTACTGCCTTGAATGGCAATTAAATTGAATCCCTTTTTAATTCTATAGTTCCTTGAAGATACATTTATTATATAAATATGTACATATAATAAAATTAATATCGTTTCTTTTTGATCCTGTCGTTTTGAAATGTTGTTTGCAAGCAATGAATCCGTGTTCATTTTTGCTCAAGTTATGTGCAATTTTTTTGCATTGATATAACATATGTAATGTTGTGTAGTGTAGAATTACATTGACTGGCTTACATATTTGATGGATGCAGTTTTTATCATTTTACATAATATTATTGAATATGAATCATTCTAATATATATGTAATAGTGACGCAAGGGTTGGATTTTTGAACCCGTGGGGCCCACATTTTTGTGATATGACCCAAAACCTTTTATCTAATTTGACTACTATACAAAATTAATACAATTATTCAATGTATTTAATTGAAACTTATAAATAAACTTTTCAAAATGGCCCATAAGCTTTTTCACTCATAATGAAATTACCTATGAAATTCTTGTCTTAGTGTGACGTACCATTTTTAAATAGAATTTTCTATTCCCTTTCACAATTTATGTAACAACTTGCAACGCTCAACACTTTGTCAGGGGTGTCTGCAGGGAGTTGGCTGGAGAGGCTTAGCCCTCCCCCCAAAAAAAAAAAAGAAATTTTTCCTTTTAACTAGGAAATTTAATTATATGAAATTTCTTCCTCAAGAAATTTAATTTTTCAATTTTTTTTCCAAAAAATTAAATTTTCCGTTAATAGCTATGAATTTTTGAAATGGTTCTCCAAAAAAATTAATATTTGACTCTTATTTTGAAAAAAATTTATATAAGACTTTTTTTTTTTTTTTGAAAATAGGTGTGGAGTTTCGAATTTTTTTTCTGAAAATTTTTTTTTTGTGTGCAATTGGATTTTTTTTGTTTTTTGAAAAAAATAATTTTTTTTAATAACTATGAATTTTTGAATTTTTTATCCAAAAAATATAATTTTTAATGATTGATAATGGATTTTTGAACATTTATACATAAACTTAAAAACTAAGCCCTTCCCCAAAAATATAAACTTTCAATGCCCCAATGATTGTTCAATGATACTTTTCTATGTGCGGCATAGAAACCTGCAAAAGGGGGGATTTGCTTGAGTTTCTAACTTATTGTGTGAGGCTTGAGAGCCCTGGAGTAGTGATTTATTTTTTTTTAGAAAAAAATATGTTTTTTAAAGGGTTAAAATAAATTAATTACTATGTGATGAACGAGCTGGTTTTTTGGTGAAATTTCAGGAAAAGAACACCCTAGCGCGGACTTAAAGTAAACCCACGTATCACTAATATGTAGTACTTAATATAAATATTTGGACTTTGTTCTTTAACAATTGGTCTTTTTATGTATACAATATACATATAAATTGAAAGGAAATCCTTTTCCCTCATGTTGTTTTTATCTAGAAATCAATTAAGTTGTTCTGTACTATAAAATGTTGTTTACGAAGAATACAGCGATATTTTTCTTCCTATTCATTACAAAAGTATTACAATATTGTTCTGACCAGTCAAAAAATGGATTTTCCCAGGTAAATGATATGTGCTGTATTATTTTGCGAATGAAGGAAGTTGGAAAGTTGCGGTTGAGTGCTTCACCATCTTTTTTTATAAAAAAAGACTACTTGGAAATTTGACTCAGAACTACAAAATAATTATAAATAGTTTATTCTACATATCTATTTGAATAAAGAAAAGTTTGTCTGTATATTTTGTATGTATTCTTTCCTTAAAGTCATTTTTAGTGTATTCTGGAACGCCGTAGATATTTGATATCAGAAAAAAACATGAGTGGAGGATCCATTCTTAACAACGAGCGTGTGTAACTTAATCTCATAATAGGTTGGTCAAAAAGTAATTTCGTATTTGTCGCTTTATTTAAATCTTTTATAAGAAGTGTGACAATCATTCAATTTAAGCCAAGTCTGCCCCGTTCTGTTCGATAACTTATTGCCAACGGCAATCTAACTTCATTATATCGTTATCATAAAAGCCCCTGTCCCAATTGGCAAAAAACTCAGACAATCAATTTTCACAGGCATCTACTGAGACCAAATTTGTCCCCCCAAGCACATAGGCCATAGGTTGGATGCTTAAAAAAATCCCATCCGAGCTCCCAAGGCTTCTGGTACGTCATCAAAGAAGTGTGCAGGCTGGCATTGTATTAATGATGTCATATTGTCTCTTATTCACCAATGCTGGACACTTCTGTTAGATCGCCAGCTTCAAATGGTCGAGTTGTTCACAGTAGAGATCAAAATTGAGCGTTGGAAAAATCGCTTGAACCGCTGATGTGCAATACGAACCGAATTAGTATTGGCCCTACATACGTTGCAAATTTTTTGTCACGCTTTCGACGCGTTTTTGCCTGTCAGCTAATAAAAATGTAAAATATGGCGAATTTCTTCATTTGAGACCTCCATACTGGATTCACGATAATTCACGACTTAACATGTCAAATACAATCATGTCAAAAAAGATTGGCAGTACCTATATACTCACACCTTCACAACGTCCTCTCATATGATCTGATGTGACCAATAATGAACAAGATATCCTTAGTTAAAAAGAGGCAGGAAATACAAAATTTCTTTTTTTCCCAGCTTGATATTAAAAAAGAAAAAGGAAGTACATTATATAAAATAATGAGTGTAACTTTGATTGAGATTAAGCAGCAACAAGTGTGTTAATCCAAAGCACGTTCAGAGCTAAAGTGTTCCCTGGCTTATCATGTAATACAAAAAGCTGAATCATCATTCTTTCATTCTGGAAGAGAGAGTATCGAAGTATTGAGTAACTACGTGTGAGTTTGCTCAAGAAAAATGAGAGTAAAACAGAGGGTTTATTGGGGAATTATCTTCTATGCTATTAAAGTAAAGTAGGTATGTTCGTCAACGCCCAATAACTCTGAGCAATACCGGGTATTACCACTAGTATATAACATATTTACATATCATGTATGTACATCGATGATAAGAAATATTTAGAATAAAATTCTTTTTTGCAATGCAATATGTCAATAGTGGAATTTGTAATCAGGGAACCTTCCATTTCCATGAGTATCTCTTTCATTTCATAACTATATTACTAATAGAAAAAAGGAAACAATCGCAATTAGTTAAAGAAAAAAAAAGGCTAAAAGTACACGTTCCAATGTTCCATATATAGAGAGTTCCCTGGCTAGACATACTGAAATGGATCTAGGTTTCCCTGTTTCTCCAATAAAAACCAATCTCATGTCATAATAAATTAGCTCAAATTACCTCCATTTGATCTCAATACTTATTACACATGTATGTTGTTACTTCTATCCATTTGCTCATGAGACATCCGAGGAATGTTGTATGCATTTCCTAGCAGAGCAAAGCAATCTCTTGTCGTCACGTGGAAGCTGAGATGCTCTTGGTCAAAGTAAGGGATAATGGGCTCAGGAAAGTAATTAATGTAGTAGGACGGGAGGGTTCAATGTAATTATTACTTTTTTGAACATTGATCGTTCTTTCAACTTTCTACACCAAGAACTTTGATGAAAAGTTTCTAAGAAGTTATGTGGTCATAATTAGATATATAATTCGTTAAAGAATGTCATTGTTTTGGGTTGATGATTAACAAAAATACAAACCTACAAATGTAGATCATTGGGATGTTGACTATATATGATTTTGTTTTTGCTTGTCTGTAATACATCCAAAATCAGATTGTTCAAGTTACAATTTGTAGGTATCAGACCCCCTTAATTCAATTACAAAATGGGGCCTTTTAATTTGCAACTATTTATTGATGCTATTATTAAATTTTGGTCTATTAAAATTGCTTAGGTATTTAGTTATATATGTAATAATTTAAAAGAGTAATTGACTGTGAATCCGTCCATAATGAACTTTTACCTATTAGTAAATTTCATTAAAAAAGACAAAAAAAAAAAAAACAAAAAAACAAGGTTCTCCGCAGGAGGGGTAAAAAATGAAATGAAGTACTCCAAAACACTTGAAATGGTGACAATTCCAAACAATGAGACTGTTCTGAGTTAAAAAAATGTTTACAAGTGTTGCAAACTCTTCCAAAATGGCTAGGAAGATGCAAATGTCGAGTTTAACTCTGGACACCCAAGCAAGTGAACAACAGATGAAAACCGTGCCGTAGTGAATCAGAAGTCCTTACCATATAGTCATGCCGTCAATAAAGAATATTATCTTGAAGTTATGTACCGCTTGCAAAAAGCCATACGAAGAAAACGTCCCTGGATACCTGGAAGAGCTCAAGGCTATACCGAAAAAGTGCTTAGAGGATTGGAAAAATTGTTGGAACAAGTGTATTGTAACTGAGGGGGATTACATTGAAGCGGAAAACATAAATATTGATGAATACATAAATACTTTTTCCTAAAAATACAAAGTCACCTTAATTTTTGAACACACCTTGTTTAAGATTTTTATTTAGACATGACTCTTTTTAAATAAAATCTATTAATATATAATTACTTATTTGTGACAATGAATCTTTAATACTACTTTAAGGGCACTTTGCGTCCCCTTCAAAGGATTAATGAGAATAATTTTTTCATAGACATTGACCATAATTTGTAGAATAATAACAATGTAATCGGTTCTTAATTTTAAGAAAATCATTCCAGCTTGCAGATGTATACAAAATTCCAGACCCCGATTTCAATTCTTTAATATTTTTAAATAATATACCATTTTGCTGCTGTCAGGGGCGTCTACAGAATTATATGAAAAAATTTGAAAACTTAAATTTTTTGTAAAAAATTTCAAATATACCATTTGAGACTTAAAATTTTTCAAAAATCCACAACTATTCAAAAAAAATTCAAAAATAACATTGATAATAATTCAAATATTAAATTTTTTCTAAAAAAATTAAATCATTTTTTTTTTTTTTCATAACTTAGAAAAGTAATGAATAGTTAAATACAAGAAATAAATAATAATCTATATGAATCGGAATCACAAATAAAAAATTATTTTCTCGATACCGATACCTGAAAAAACAGTCTATTCCAAATTCCGATTAACCCTCCCATCACTAATATGTAGTCAAATTGAATGTTTTCTAGCAAAGAAAAAATCCAAAATTTGATTTCATATGCCCTATTTTCCGACATATGTAAATTGTATATACAGGCATATAATGTGTAAGTTATATCTCTCTTGGGAGTACAAATAATGAACTCTACTTTATGTTGATGTAATAAGAGTAAGTTATAGAAGAAATGGAAGGTAGAACATAAGCTATTAGAAGAACGTCATAGTCTTACCCCTTGTTTCCACGGATTTTTCTTTGGCCCGAATGTGTCTTTTAGTTTTGTTCACAGATGTGAGCTTCCCTTGAAAGCTGGGTCGGCTATATAGGAGTAATTGACAATCATTCTGAGCATGTCGACGATACACAAAGATTTGATGGATTTTCCTTCCGTCAACCGAGCCAGAGTTGATGCAACATAGGAGAAGGATGAAGAGGCCACTGCCTAAAAGGGTTGCAACAAACGTCTCTTTCATCCTTTTAAGGATCCTGCTCCTGATGCTAAGCTCTAATTCTGTAAGAAATATCCCCAGATGGATTCTTTTTTTTTGTTTTTACTTGTGTGTTTTTTTTTGTTTTTTTTTTTCGATTCAAAAAGACAATGAAAATGCTCTCTCTCTCTCTCTCTTCAATATATCAACTCATCACATCGTTCTCGTTGTAACTGAAGTATACAACGTTGAAGGGGGCAAAGTAGAACGTATAATTTTGAGCGTGTAAGTCAGTCCTGCTCGTCCGAATTATGTGTAGAGTACGACGGTTTCTATCTAATATTGAACATACAAATATAATAACGCATGCATACACAGGATTCGAAAAAAGCACACGACTCAATAAAAGATATAATGAAGAAAATTAAATGACCCAAGTTCTACACTTAAAACACATTCCGATATGTACCATTTTCACACATTTTCTAAGGAATATTGTTATTTTATAAAATACACAATATGCCTTGGGTAACCACTACTCACCATATTTTTATTTCCCAAAAGAGGGAGCACGTGCAGAATGTTTGTTTTTATTTTTATAAATGCCCAATTTGATAAAAATATTTTTAAGAAATAACTTTTATTTCATTTTATAATTTTCATTTTTTGTAAGGGACAAAGTTGAACCAATTCATCTATAATCTAAAGACAATTACTTTTTGAACAACTATGGAGAAAAAAAAATATTATTTTCAAAATTACGGCAACAACAAAAAATAATTAAAAACAAAGTTTTTATTTTTGACAAATTTGCAACAAAATTTAAGTCCATAGTGGGTGCAACGCCGCCGCCCTCACCGACCTGATCTAATCAGTATGTATTTTACAAGGAGGGGTTTATATTTTGAGTTTATTTGGGGGGGGGGATTTTTGATTCGTAAAATTCTTTATTTTTTATTTCAACTTTTATTATATGTCTATCTTCAAAAATTTGTTCCCAAAAAAATCATCAGGTAAAAATGCTTGCTTGGACACTCTAAATATACCGCATGATAGGTAATAAGGACAACATGCCTATTGTCTAGAACAGTGGTTCTCACACTGTGACACACGCATTACTTGTGGTGCGAGTTTTAAATCAAAAATAGAAATATATTTATAAAACAAGGACATAAATTTAATTAATGTTATCAAGAAAATAAAGTATAATTTAAAAAAAAAGTTCATTTAAATCAAATGAAAAAATCCTAGTCACGGCACTACGTGGAGAAACGTCATAAATAGGTTAAGACTCCGCAATTGTATTGCTACTACCGATAGCTTGTACAAATATTGAGCACGTGGTTTTTGTTTTTAGTTTCGTTACTTTGTTTTCAAAGCTTCAAATAGAATATGACGACTAGAGTTGTAGAAAGTATGATTTAAAGCGAGCTTGTGACTTTTTGTAGTCGTAACCTGAATAGTGCTTTTTATCTTCTGAAGTTGTTATCATTTTAATTTTATTCTTAAGGGAGTAAACCCCGAGTTTAAAATGCGTGTCCTCATGAAAAACGGAGATGAATACTGATGATTACTTAGGGAGGTGTAATTGTAAGTCCTTGTTAGACTTGGAGCTGAATTGAGAATCGACATCAGTCATTCCTATCCTTATCATTTTGAGATACAGAGTGGTAGTGGCGTCTGCAAGATTATATATACATATTATTATTTTTTGGGAGGGGCCTTTATTTTAAAAAAAAAATTTGAAAATTCAAATTAATTGAAAAAAATTTTTTTTTTTTTTTAAGTTAAAAAATACGATATTAAGGCAAAAAATTTCAAAAATTACATTTCAAAACTTAAATTTTTTGAAAAAACGAATTACAAATATAAAATTTCTTTGAAAAAAAATTGAAAATTCTATAGATATTCACACAAAATTAAACTTTTTGAAAAATATTTCAAATATTAAAATTTTTTGAAAAAAAATCTAAATTCCACTACTATTCAAAAAAATTAAATTTTTTGGGAAAAAATTTTTAAAATTAAATTTCTTAATTTTTTTTCAAATATTACATTTTTTGGTAGAATGCAAAAATTCCTTAATTTGGGGAGGGATCCAGACGCCTCTGAGTGGATTTTATATTTATTTCTTTCTTCTCATAACTTTTTACGGCTAATCTAATCAAACGTCATGATAGCTCTAAGATGTTCATATCCAAAATATTCTTCAAATTGTCTGGACTACCACGTCATTTTTCTGAGTGTTTGATTAACACACTGATAGGTCTTATTTTATACCATTATAATTATTACATCTGTAAAAGCTACAATAAAAAAAAGAATGATTTCACACAGTTTGGGTTTGATTGAAAATGAGCACAATAGTGGTAACTCAATTTTTGAAGTATGAACTTACATAAAAAAATTCTACAAAAACAACATGGCCTGTCAACATAAAAGCTAGCTAGAATGTTTTATCTCAAAATTTAGTGTATATCAAGCTTAGTAAAAATCCAAGGTTAGACCATAACAAATGTACCACTAATGTTTGACTTCCACATCAGTTTTTAATATTGACTTCATAGTGTATTAGTGGTTGTGTGTTTTCTCGAAATCTGTTTTGCTTGCCCAGTAGTTGGTATGATACATTAAATTCAAAATTCTAGCAATAGTGACGTCATACACCATGAGTGGTTGCATGTTTTGTAAAAATCTACCTGTCTTGCCCAGCAGTCGGTACAATACATCAAATTGAAAATTCTTGCGAGCCAGACTACATGATGGTCTAATCTTGTATTTCTATTAACCTTGGATTAAATTTGTATTTTTTGACCAATTTTTGTCAATTTCTATTAGCAAATTATTCTTTCTAACCCTTTAAAGGACCTGCAAAATAAGCTTAAAGTAACCAAAATTGATCGCCAGAATATAAAAAGGAAATATTGATGGATTTTATTCGAAAGATCATATGGAGCTAATTAAGTTTATTAGCTATATCTAAAATTCTTCGATATCTAAACTCATTCCCCAAATTTGAATACTACGCCTTCAAGAGACTAAAATATTTCTTTGAAATATTGGCCTATAATTATATATTAAATAGAATTTTTCCCTTCCATGACTTTTGTCTGTTTTTATCTTGATGCACGACATATATAAGGTATATATTATGTACTATGAAGTGCGTCAATTTAATTGGCAATTTAATACATCAATCTCATATACGCATTACATAATTCATAATATGTGTGTTAAGTTGCAACTCAGTAATACAGTTTATCCGGTATTTGTAATAATACTAATATTCTAATTGATTCAAAGCATAAATCCTTCAATTATAGAATTAAAGAACACATTGTTACAAAAAAATAGTAAATTTATTTTGAAATAAATTTGGTCGGATTTCTTTCTTTAATTATTTTTTGTAGAAATAAATTCTATATAATTTATTTCATTATTCATTCATACAACTTCCCCTTTTTATAAATATATAAAATTTTGTATATGGTATTATTGAGAGTAGAACAGCTTAGAAATGAAATTTTGGATCTGTAACTCAATTGGAGTTTTGAAGCCTTACTGAGGAAGAAAATAACACTTTGAAATTTTTTTTGATTAGTGATATATCGTAAATCAAAGCAATTATATCGAAGGATAATATATCATTGAAAAACTATCAAATGGCTTAATAAAACTTATTATAATTTTTTTTGTCATAAAAAAAAGTAAACCATCTTTTATTGTTTTTGACATTTTAAGCATCTATAGATAAAAAATTAAAACATAAGTATTGTTAGCTAATAGTTTTTCAATTAAGTATTGCTTTTGGTTTGAGTTTTTTTTTGTCTTTAAGAACTCAGAGTTGTACTGAGCTATAGATCCAAAATTTCATTTCTAAGCTAGACTACTGTCAAAAAAATAACATGACAAATTTTAGTCAAATCCGTTTTCTTGTGAAAATATATCATTATGTACATTTTTTATCCTGAAGGTATAGATACTTCAGTTTTTCTTCCCGGATTTCTTGGGGTTTTACAAGTACAAAATATTCCCGAGAAATAATAAATTGAATTTGGAAGATCTTGCATCAATTATTTCATATATGTAATTTATTCAATGAAAAGTTGAATAGGTACATATTGAAGATTCACTTGAAATGAAGTTTTTAACAATTTACCCTACAGTGAAAATGATGAGTATCGACAAAAATTGATGTGTAATGATCACAAATGACATAAAACCATTAAATAAATATTTAATTATACATTTTCCTTCTTAATGTAGAAAAATGAATTAATTTTGTCTGATTTTTCCGAAATTTTTGGGTAAGACTAGATTAAAATTTATTTTTTATTCTTAAAATATATTACTCAAATTTGTTAGTATTCATTAGTAATTATCTCCCGGAATGTTCCGGGATCCCTAAATGTTAAAAAAAATCTTGATATTTTACTGAGGGGCAATTTCTCAGGAAATGAGAAGCTAATTCGTTCTTTACCAGTCTTTTTGTAAAATCTATAAACTTCATTCTTTTCAAAAAGAGATTTGAGGATTACGTTTATTTTAGAAAACAGCGAAAAAATATTTCTGAAAAAATTTCGATTCACGCTCTTAATTTCCAGTCCAGATTAGTCTAAAAAATCACTTAAGAAATAAAAAAATTAAAATAAAATAGGATTCAAGCCGAGTCTCAACATTTCTTAGATACTTTTTCGGAAAACACTAGACAATGTTTTTGGCCTCTCTCTGATGATTAAACGAGTGAAGTAAATACATTTGGTCTCAATAAATTAAGAAAATATTTTTAATTTAATAATTTAATTTTAGCCTGAACGAATTTTTAATTAATTGACTAAGAAAAATCACGCAAAAATGTTTTCAAAGGTCTCTGATTTTTCAAAATGATTAGAAATAAAATGCTGATTTTTTGATATATTAAATATCACGACATTATATTGAACTATTTAGAGAAAAAATTTGAGTTCGTGATGAATTATGAATTGGACCTTGCATTTGACTACCCATTAAGTTAACCTTTATCTATTCTTTTTAAAGCGAGTTGCTTTATTTAAAATCCTATTATCATGAGATTTTGCAAGGGTTAATAACAATGTCTGGTTATATTGAACTCTTTGAAGATTATAAGAGGCTTTTAAATATGGGTCTAAAATTGGCTCTATTTATAAATAGTTTGATATCTCTTCCACTCTAATTTTAGTTTTTCAGCAATCATATAAAATTATGTAAGGATTTTATGGAATAAAACTAGAGGTGTTTTAACTTATTTTTAAGAATAGGTCGAATTGTGGAGCTCAGTCCCGTGGACAGACATATATTCCAGGAGGACTACTTGGAGATCTTAAAGACCAAGGTTCTCCCGTAGGTCCACAAGATCACCTAAAAGACGGGCAAGGCGTCCTACATCTTCCAGCAGGATGGAGCGCCCGCCCACAGAGCCAATGTTGTGCAAGCCTGGATAGAAGATAACATGGAGTTTTGTCCCAAGAACTTCTGCCTCCCTCGAGCCCAAATCTGAATCCTTAGGATTACTATATCTGGTGGCAAGTCAATCCCAAGGTCAGAAGATTACGCAAAAAGTCTCATAAGAAAGGGGACTACATTGCCAAAGTGTGCTCCACCCTCGGTGGCCACTTTAAGGCCGTCATTGAGAGCAATGGAGGTCAATCCATAAATAAAATCTGTCATTGAGTGCTTAATAAATCTATCACATCTGACTTAATTGAGACTCAGGAGGAGCAAAAGTTTGCTCACGTTGATTAGTGGTACATCCATTTTTGCAAAAAATTGGAAGAATATAATTTCAAATATTACATTTTTTGGAAATAAATTTCAAAAATCCACAGGTGCTCACAAAATAATTAATTTTTTTAAAAATTTTTAAAAATCCATCATTATTCATAGGAAATTAAATTTTTTTCCAAAAAATTAAATTTTTTAGAAATAAATTAGAAAAATTATTTTTTTTTTTATTTTTTAAAAATTCATAGATATTCTCCAAAAATTACTTTTTTTGGAGAAAAACTTCAAACATCCATAAATAATACCAAGAAAAATTACATTTTTTGGAAAATTTTGGAATTTATGAAACTGTTGGAATTAATCCATGAATTTATTATAGAAATTTGCTTTATTATAAGCCATTTTTAACAGAGTATCTTTATTTAAAAGTACTATTAAAAGATATGATCCTATATGGGCATACAGTATAAATACATTAGGCAGATGTTATTTAGAAAAAAGGAAATCAGAAATGTATCATTCATTCCTTGTTATGCTTTGGACATTGACATGATATTTTTCATGAAATCAAAAGAGCAGCAAAATAAATGTTTTGGGTGAACCATGAATTGTTTTCTTTATTTGATCGATTCAAACGCTTTTGTATTCTACAGAACATGTACTCGTATCTACAGTAGGGTTTTTCATTTCCCAGGAAATTGTCTTTGAGCGGGATCACGGGAAATAAATATACAAATAACAAGATCCCGTTAATAAATACCATTTTTTTAAGAATAAATAAATTTTTGACTAATCTTAGTCATATATTCGTAATCCTTATTTTCTTCATTTTCTAATTAAAACTAATTTTATACAAGTTGTTTCTTAAAAACCCGTGAGTCCTACTTTTTTGATTCCGTTACTTAATCCTTAATGTAGGTTAAAAGTCAATTTGGTATTACTATAGAATACTGTCCATATATCTCAAATTAATGCTTTTTGGGAAAATAATAGTTTGAGCTTACTAAATTAAGAATATAATATATTTCATAATTATTTTCAGAAAAATAATGTATATATGTTCAAAATAACGTCAATTGAATTTGATTGAAATTGAACTCATGAGGGTTTTTTAAATTTCTTTAGCATATTGCAATCAAACTATTGGACTAATAAATATGAAAATATGAAATTACGTTCAATTTACATTAAATTCAACGAAAAAAATTAAATTTTTAATTACTATAACCTTAGTGACCTTTTTATGACCTATTTGCAGAGAGTAGCCGTTTTAATTCAATTATAACACATAAA
This sequence comes from Lepeophtheirus salmonis, assembly GCF_016086655.4. Taxonomy (NCBI): domain Eukaryota; kingdom Metazoa; phylum Arthropoda; class Copepoda; order Siphonostomatoida; family Caligidae; genus Lepeophtheirus; species Lepeophtheirus salmonis. Next base: position 13,970,780 of record NC_052135.2, read on the forward strand.
TACAGTCATCCTAGTCGAAGATGGCACCTACAAAAAAATAGTTATAAAATATATTTTATTTTAAATTTAATAAACTCAAATTATTGTTATACAAAAAAAACCTTTAATTTCAGGTATATGGACAGTATTAAAGCAAATACACAGTTTTTTCTTTAAAAATGTAAATTTTCAAAAGTTTAGGGCCATTGAGCTACCTTTAATAATTTTTTAAAACAGTTCAAACTTTTCTTACATGTTTTTTGTACAATTAGGAACCATTTTTTGACCTAAGCCATTTAATTTTACAAAAAAAATGATTTTATCGTCAGCCTAATTTAGAATTACAAGATTTCAATGAGAGGGCCCATAAATCTAGATATATATAATAGGGAGGAAGAAAATTTGGGATGTATACTGGACCAATACTCGTTTGGTTCATGTTGCACAAGAGTGGTCCGAGCAATTTCCCCCTCCCCCCGCTCAATTATGTCCTTTACTGTGAACAACTCCGCCGTTTGAAGGTGGCAATCGAACAGAAGCAACCAGTATTGGTGAATAGGAGACAAAAAGACAACACCAGGCCGCACACATCTTTCATGAACCGCCAGAAGCTCTGTGAGCTCGGATGGGATGTTCTTATGCATCCATCCGATAGTCCATACTTGGCACCAAGGTAATATCACATGTTCCTGTCTATGGCCAACGCGCTTGAGGTACAAATTTGACCTTTGAAAACTATTTGTCCGTGTTTTTGCCAATTGGAACCGATATCTGAGTCTAAAAAGAGGTAAAACAGAAAAAGTAAGAAAAACTTCTATAAGCGAGCTAAAATACGACCGATTTTATCGCTCTTCTAAAATTATGTGCACCCTCTTGCTCGTTATTTAAAGCAATGAGCAGCTCCTGCTCCCGCTAAAGAATTTTTATCACCGCTCACTAATGCTCTGAATACAACTGTGGGCATTTGAAATTTATAAGGTGCCTCAGAATACTTATATTTTAGTGATTTTTAGTAAAATAGTCAAAAATTACACCATTAATTGTTCAACTATCGAATTATCCTAACCCCAAGAACTGTACATCTTTCATTTCAAATTATTCATCTCATGTTTTGGTTGTACCTTGTACAACTTTTTTGTACAAGTTACAACTTGTACAGAACACATAAAAGAAAGTATCAAAACTGTCCTTTATAAAAAATAAAACGACTATTACAGCAGCATGCTCCCCCCTCAAAAATCCAACGTTGCCCATGTTTTTGTGTTATATGCTTAGTTAAATAGTATCATACAACATTAAAATTACGATAGAACCTGAAAAAAATACAATTTCACAGTTAAATAGAAATATTATTTACTACAAAATTTTGATCAGAATGAGTCAACCCTCCAAATGTTTCCTATTTTGGAGTTAACACAAAAAAAAAGTTTTATATTTATATTTTTTCATTTACTATTCGTTCATAATAAGATATTTTAAAAAAATAACAATTTCAATAATCTTCCTTTAAAAGACATTAAAGCTTTGGATGTTTTGATGGTATTTCTATCTACACCTGGAACGCTCAGTATCTACTTTAGGAAAACAATGCACCTGTTAGCAGAGTCCATTGATTCACTTTATAATAATTACTTATTCAAAGTGAAGAGGGTAAAGATATAAATTGAGCAAAGACACACATTTAATCTTCATAAGTAAACTTATATCACCATGTTAGAGAATTATTTATCATCCGGTGAATGTTTAATGGATTCTGATAAAATCCTGAGAATCCTGGTAAATCCTTCCCTAATTCCATGCCAAGATGAAGAGTAAGCAAGAGGCTTGATTAATTGGGAATCGGAGAGTCAGGTGTTTAGTCTGGAATTGGCATCGGGAAAATAATGTTTAATTTACGATTACGATTCTTCTTTATAATTATTTATTACTGGTATTTAACTATTTATTAATTTTCTAAGTTACGAACAATAAATTATTAAATATATCAGTCAAAAAATAAAAAACCAACATGTATATTTGTTACATGAGTTTTATAATTTTATAAATATTTTAATAAAATAATTTATGATAAAAATGCTGGAAAAATGAGAAGAAACAAATTGAACACAAGCTACACTTGAAGAAAAGGGTTTTAAGGACATACGGTGGGTGGAGATATTGTTATTTTAGGAGAATAAGCTTTGTAAATGGATCTAAGAAAGCTCACTTTTGCAAAATTTGCCTTTGAAAAGTTTGCCGAGGGATTACTGGCCCTGGGATAACTCGCCTTGAAAAAACATCGCCAGGCAGAGAAAGACAATTTATTTTATCAATTGTAATTCTTAGAAATTTATAGCAAAATGGTATTTTTTTTTACTATTATTTAAAATGTTGAAAAATTGGAATCCGAATTTTTTTTAATGGTCCTATCACTAGTGTATATAATTTAATGCATCAGACATTTATAATTGCTTAAGTATACTTTGAATCTCTTAAAACAGCAACTTCAAAGAAAAAGCTATTTTTCTAAGAATGTCATTTTTTCATATAAAATTATAAATGCATTATGCATACTTATAGACATGACCATAGAACCTGGAAAACAAATATACGTAGGTAGGTACTTATGTAGAAATCCATGTTTTCACTAGATATATACAATACTCGTATTTTAGACCATTGTAATTGAGGTTTCGAGATTATAAATGTAAATATTTTTAATGTCTTCTAAAAAGAAACCTCGTATGGTCTAACAAGTTGATTTGAAACGATATATATATAGCTTCCAAAAGTGTTATACGAATTGATAAAACTAAGTTGTTCCCAAGAAAATGAGGTATTTAAAAAAATTAAGTTTGGTAGTTTGTGACGTCATGTCTTCATCGTAAATTGATGATTTAGATTTATTACGTCATATGTTACTTATTTTCACGTATAACTCGTGAAATTTAAATTATAAAAATTTAATTTTTCTTAAATTAATTTAAAAAATTTAATTTTTTTGAAATAAAGATAAAAAATTACATTTCAAATATTAAATTTCTTGGAAAAAAAATTTAAAAATCCACAGCTATTCACAAAAAATTTCAAAAATCCATAGATAGCTATTCTCGAAAAGTTACATTTTTTGGAAAAAAATTTAAAATATTTCATTTTCTAATAAAAAGCACAAATCCCTCAATTTGGGGAGGGGAGCTTACAGCAACCCTAGCCCTCCCTCTACAGACCCTTTGATTCAATAAAGGCAACAACATGTAAAATATTTTATTTAGCATAAGATGTGACGAAATTTACACATTTGAATTTAAACTAGTTTAAATAGTTTAGTTTGAATTTAATTATAACTATTTATGTATTCCTTACTTTTCAAATAGCAAAGAATATGAGTTGATTTATTACAACTCACTATATTTGCTCTTCTCTATATGAAATATCATTATATTAAAAAATACCAAAGAGCCCATACATAGTTATACCTGATATGACCTGAAGGCTAAAACATACTTTTGGTACAGGGTGACGACTCAAAGATTAGAATTTTTTAAATGCCGTTTTCACACCTTCATGTTTTATTTTATAGCATTTTTATGGCAAACTTTTGAAGCAAAAGTTGGTAATTCAACCTTTTTCTGTACATTTTATTCATTAAGTCTCCCTTCATTCTTACTGATGGCTTCACAGAAGCACAGCGTGCCTTGACGAAGTCGTAAGACAAATTGTTCCACTCCTCCGTGATCACGGCCTTCATGGCATCGACATTCGTGCAAGAAGTCTTGTTTGTCTTGCCTTCCAAGACACGCCAAACAGCGAAGTTCAGGTGGTTACATCGTGTGAGGACGAAGGCCAGAAGGCCTTCCTGTTCTCCCTGCAGAAATGTTGCACCTTTTTGGATGTGTGATCAGGGGTGTCGTCTTAGGTAAACATTTATATGTCACTATGGAACTTGTACCTGAACCTTGAACTAAAAGTCCATGCTGATTTTCTCGTTAACCCTAAAGAAATAGGGAGGCATCTTGCTGTCGCCGGACGCCACGAAGCCAAGGACCATGCCCTGAGCTGGATGTTGGTCTTGAAGGTTCCCTTGACCTGAGTTCTTGATTCAGCCAAGAAGCGATCATTTTTCAGGCTCAGAACAGTGATCACTATGAAGATTTTTTGTAGGAGTAAATCTTGCACGCAGAGGAGATTGCACACCCTCTGCTGTTTTGCTTGTTACTCGGACATATTTGATCACACGAAAACAACACAAACATCAAATTGTCAGTTCTTTTGAATGGTGTCAAGTACGAAATTGTCAAACTTTTAGAACTGAGGCTAGACAGCCTCGAAGAGGATTCCAATTTTGGGTCCTCACCCTGTAGAATATGTATAATGTACATATTTTAGAGACTAATTAATATTAGGAACATTTTATATTCATGAAAAAAAGTATATTTAACAATTTGTAAGGACTTATTCATGTTTGGGCTTAGCCCATAAATTTTTTATTTAATGAGTATATACACCCTTATCATGTGGGTAAAAGAGATCGCTCAACTTTCTTCGAATTGTTATACATATTTACCTACATAATATATTTTGTAATTATTATATATGTACTTTTATTGTTAGTCTTATATGGATCTGATCCGATTTAAAAGTGGATCAAATACATATTTTTACCAAATATATATATGTTTTTTAATAATTTACTATATTAGTCACTCTTATTATCAGGGGTGTGCGCACGGGGTTGGTTGGAGGGGTTGTAACCCCCTCCTCCAAACTTAAGGATTTTTTGTCTTTTTACTATTTAATGTAATATTTAATTTTTTTTTCAAAGAACTTGAATTTTTTAAATTTATTTCCTTAAAATTTTCCTTTAATCCTTATGGATTTTTGAAATTTTTAACTAAAAAATTAATATTTAATTTTTTTTTTAAATTTAATGAAAAAAAACTAAATTTTCTGTAAACATTTGTGGATTTGTGATTTTTTTTTATCAAAATTTTTTTATTTTTTTTTTTTTTTAAAAACTATTGATTTTTAATTTTTTTGTGAATAGCTGCAGATTTTTGGAATTTTTTTCAATAAAATTTAAAATTTGGAAATTCCTTTTTGAATTTTATTTCCAAAAAAATTTAATTTTTTGTGGATCGATGTGGATTTTTGAAATTTGATTTAAAAAAGAAAATAATATTTGAAAATCTAATCTATTAATATTTGAAATTATATTTTTGAATTTTTTTTTCCAAAAAAATACCCTTTTTTAATTTTTGTCATAAAAATTTAATTTTTAAATTTATTCCAAAAAAATAATAATTTTTGAAAAACAAATCCAAAATCAAGCCACTCCCCACCGAAAAAAAAACCATGTATAATCCTTCAGACACCCGACCCTTCTTGTTCATAATATTCTTTGTTCTGAAGGCTTGATTATGAAGTATTTCATATCATCATGACTTCATATATTGCACTTTAAGTATGATTCAACAGGAATATTCTTCACAGTTCAATAGCTGTCTAACATAATAATAATTGATTATTATGAGTTGGATCTTACTCAAATAAATTGATCCTTTGACTTATAAAGCTCTACGTAAGATCCTTCACAGATCTTCAAATTTGCATATATATATATAAAATATATTTCATAACCATATTATTAACAAATTAAAGAAAAATCATCTTTCTAACTCGTGAAATAATCAATGGTAGTCATAGTTTAAAGAAAGGACGCTTTTATATAGACTCACTCAACTTAAATATACTGTTTTGATGAATTCGTACTTTGAGTTATTTTAAATAATAAAACAACATGATTTTACATTTTACAAACATATATATAACAGAGTCATGGTGTTACACCTTTCGGTCTATTGAGAGATGATGATCTCTTACAAAACATGTTGTTGATGGTCAACGATGACATAAGACATATTGCCTCAAGGTATTACTTCAAAAGATGTTTTCATATCATTAACAAAACAAAATAAACTGTAATTTGTTGTCAGCTGTAGATATTTTTGTTCTTTTCCGCCTAGTTAGTGTTCTGAGTGTTGAGTGGTTGAATTACAATAAGTTCTTATTAAGATGAGAACACTTATCAAGAATGATTGCATAATAATTCCATAGTTTTGCAATCAGTTGGCTAACTACCAATTGATACCAGAGTAATCTTATATGTTTCCTTTCGTATGAAAGGTTGTGTGATGCAATAAAGGTAACGACGTTTCGAAGTGATTTGTTCGAATTCAATTTATTCGCTTTTATTTGGACAAAGGTATCATTGCCCTGGGATCAATATGTTTCTAATATATACATATATACTTAAATGCATAATATAAGTAATTTTATAAATTCATTTTACTTCGACGATGTAGGCTTTTAACATATTTACTAAGATTAATAGAAATACAAGGTTATACCATAACGCGTATACGACTGATGTTTGACTTCCACCACGGTTTTTAATATTGACGTCATAGTGTATTGTGGTTGCTTGGGTTTTGTCAAAATCTGTTTTTCTTGCCCAGCAGTCGGTGCGATACATTAAATTGAAGATTCTATCAATAGTGACGTCATAAACTATGAGTGGTGGCGTGTTTTATCAAAATCTACCTGTCTTTCCAGCAGTCGGTACAATACATCAAATTGAAAATTCTAGCAAGCCCGATTTCTATTAACTGTGATATTTACAAACGCTGTTACCCGGTCCGAGTTCAATTTTTTTTTTTTCTAATCAATCTTAACTGATTTTTTCTAGATAGATTTGTACTAATATTTCAGTCCAGATCCTTATCTTAGAGATTAGACCGAAATTTAAACGTTTACAACCCGTGGACCAATTTTTTCTGTTTCAACATATAGACCATGTTTTTTTCGATCTCAATCTAGTTATTATACATTTTCTTCACTGCTCACCTGATTTTTGCAACACTTTAAACTTTATATGTCGTTATTGTAGGTCGATGTTCACAATTTTTAAATATGCAACACGTCATCAACAATTTATCTAATTAATTCGTCTAGACCGAATTTTAAATGAGGCTGGATACAGAACAATTTTTTTGTAAGACCGATCCAGAACTTACTTAAAGAACTGAATAAGTCTGAATATTCAGACATACACCAAACACTACTATTTACTTCATCTTGTTTCTTTACGCCCACAATGTTGGTTAATTTTATATGAAAATTTGTATCTTGCAAAAATGCAAAAAGACTTAACTAACTGAAATCATAAGCAAACTCTCACAAAAAAATAATAATTACAATTTATTTCTCTTTTTTTGCTTAACCTGTCTAGGGAAAAACATCTCATGCATTTTGAATCCGTATAAATGGGGCATTAGGATTCAGGACATTGATTTGACAAGGAATATCATTCATTTTTGACGGAAATATTTAGACTTGAAAATACAAGAGAAATGACGCTTTCAATTCAATTTGCAAATTGCCTACTTTCTTAATTTAGCTCTTCCAAATACCGACATAATAAGCAAATCTATTTATTACAAATCGTTGGGATTATCGTATCAAGAGCTGTATAAACGAAAAAATAAATGAAGTGAAGAAAATGGCTTCTAAACAAAAAATGAAACTAATTTAATACAACCGAATAGTAGAAATTGGGCAAAAAGAGAGTGAGATATAAATAATGGCTTAATTATATTGATGTTAAAACACATTTTAGTTGAGTGCTTAATAATAAAGAAAAACTATGTTAGCTTTTAAAGTTACAATAAAAAGTAATAGAAACATTTATTTTTTTTTAAACATTTAAAAAGTGTTTTCATTATTTTCTAATAATATGATTTTTTAAACGCTTGGATTTGTGCAATATTTGGTCATAGCTAAAAGTGTATTCCAGCTTGTCAAATATCTATACCAAATATTTTTTGACAATTTTCAATTATATAATAATAATCATAATTTGGACACTGTATCAGCGAAATCAACGGTTGAAAAATGGTTTGACAAACTTAAACGATGTGAAATGAGCGTCAAAGACGATGCACGCAGTGGAGGGTTGAAAAAGGCAGTTACCGACAAATTATATCAACATATAGAAAAATAATCAATATTTTAAAAATATCAGTTACAAAAAAACAATTATAAACTGGCTACACTATTCCCCAAAAATAACCTTTCTCAAAAAGCTACTTCTCACCTTCAAAGCAATTATTATCCAATATCTCAATGAAAAATTGACAATATTTTTAAATATAGTATTATACAATTAGGTTGCAAATTTGATGGCACTAGCTTTTTCGATGTTTAAGACAAAGAGTATGATGCAATTGTCCCTGGTCTCTTCTTTATAGGGTGAGTTCCTAAAAATTAGAAATTTTTAAAAGCCGTTTGCACATCTCCATATTTTTATTTTGTGCCATTTTTATGACAAACTTTTTTAAGCAAAAGTTGGTAATTAAACAAATTTCAATATGTATTATGAACGATGGCGTCAATACAGGGACGAACAGAAGCACAGCTGCCCATGATAAAATCGGAGGAGAAGTTGTTCCACTCCTTCGTGATCACACCTTTCAGAGCATTAATATTCTGGTGAGAAGTATGTTTAGTCTTTCCCTCCAAGACCCATCAAACAACAAAGACCAGGGGGGTTCACGTAGGGTGAGGACGACGGCAAGAAATCTGCCATCCAGAAGGCAGCCATATTGTCACTACAGAAATGCTGCACCTTCATGGACGTGTGTGCCGGGACGTCGTCTTAGGTAAACAAATATTTGTCCCTGGGGAACTTGCTCTCCCATTATGGCAAGACATGATACGCGAGGACCATGAAGCAGATGTTTGTGTTTACTTTCTGTTTGGCCTGGATGAAGTAGGTAGGCATCTTGCTGCCGTCAAACGCCACGACGCCGAGGACCATGACCTGAGTTGGATGTTTGGTCCTGATGGTTCCCTCGATCTCAGCTTTTGATTCAGCCAAGAAGCGATCCTTTCTCCCGTTCAGAACAGCGTCCACTGGGAAGATCTTCTTGTTTGAGATCGTACACTCTCTACCATTTTGCTTGTTGCGCGAACATTATTGATCGTTCAAAAACAAAACAAACATCAAATTGTTGTTTTTGCTCAATTTTTTTTCGAATGGTGTCAAGTACAGAATTGTCACACTTTTGGAATTAAGGCTAGCCAACCTCGAAGAGAATTCTAATTTTTGAGTCTTCACCCTGTATATATATATATATATCATACTAACAGTAAAAATATGAATGGCATTGAATAGTGAGGCATTTACAAATGTTTATTTTCCTTTTCCAAGAAGTTTACTTCCTATTCATTCAGATCTCTTTTCCTATTCATTGCCAAGAGGTGTTTTTATTTTTTGGAGTTATTTACACATTTGGGAATTGTTTAGGTAGTATATTATTAATACATTTACGTTATTTTTTAGTACGGTTCAACAAGAAACAATGTACTTCAAGAGAATTCAGGAGATATAAACAATAAATAATGCAATTCCTTGCAAAAAGGTTGCTACTTTATTGTACATATTGTTTATTTTCAAGATTTGTATGTATTTTAAAAATGAAACATATTATTTTGCTCTAGAGACCATCATTTAAATCTTTTGGAGGAATTTTCTTTAAAATGTGGCAAATATGTAGTACTTGAGATGGAAATCGAGGCTTAGCACGGTGTTACCTCGTTAACACACAAATATGCATTGTATTTACTGTCAGCTGTGAATGTTTCTGTTTCTTTTCTCCTTATTCGTTTCCAAATGTTGATTGGTTAAATTAGAATTACGTTGATCCTTTTAAACTATGACCATTCCAAAAAAATATTGTATAATAGTTTTATGGCTGGAAAGAATTGGCTCACTATCATTAATGCACCTTTTTTTCTGTTTCTTTTTAGAGGAATGGTTGCGTGATGAATGGGTCAACATTAAAGGTATTTTTATCAGATAAAAAGATTACTCGGTTACTGTTGTGATTCAGATCATTTAAGAGTTGTTGACATCGCTGAAGACGGAGTTATTCTTTACTTTGGAACAGGTGTGGCCTCTCAATTCTTCTAAGGGTCCTTTCTCCAGCCTTTCGGATGGTCTTATCTACAGTAAACCAATGTATCGTCTTCCTGGGATTCTCTGACATCTTCATCGTTGGAATGACCTTAAAGGCCTCCCTAATGTCTTCAGGATTCACTTAGGAGGGTCTTCAATTCTTAGGTTTATCCTTAAGATTGACCCCATCAGCCAAAAGATTTCTGACCCGACAGACTGTGGTGTTGCTGACGTTTAAGGCCTTCATGATATCCGAGGTGTTCCTCCAGGCGTAGATTAAATTGCCTATGATGACTATTCTTGCCTCTATTATGATATAGATATACATAAATTTTTGTTTACAACATCTACGTCAATCAAAGACTTAGAATCTAAGCTATTCAAAAATAATTGGAAATTTAAGATTTAACCAACAACACCTATTCAAAAGGGTATGTTTATCAGGTCTCATTAATTTTTCTATACCTTGTACTTAGTCCCACTTTTATTATCCCTCCCAGACTTTTAACAAAAGGGTAATTTGTACATTCATAGGATGATTCGAAATAGCAAAACATTAAGACAATGAGGTAGTTATTTTGACATGCAAATTTATGAACGACATATAAACACATGGATTTCCTTTTATCCAAAAAGTTATCAAAGGGATTTAATGAAGACACTAACGTTTATTAATCATCCTACACAATCATTTCATAAAAAAATGGGGTTTGCATAAATCTAAATACTGACATAAGTATATTATATGCATTAAAGATATAGTTAATTGAATCCATTCGGAAAAAAGTAGAGGCTTGTTAGCTATAATTGATTAGGCCATATTTTTTGACATTTATTTAAATGACTTTTTTATTGAGCGCTCATTCCTTTGAAAGAACATGGTAGCGCAAAGAGACTTTTGCAGCCCACTTATAAATTCTAATAATGTTCTACTCTATAAAACTTAAAGAAATATATTACATAAAATGTATAACAAAATCTTCTTGAACTGCAAAAGCATTACAAAAAAAATTAGTTCAATTGATTATGACGAGATGACAATGTCACACAGAGGGGATTTTGAAGCGGTAAATCGATCATCACAGGACATTAGAAACAATAACACTCTCATAGAAGCATGCTCAAGACCATGTGGGATGTACATTTGTTCGAAATTCAAATAATTTATTCCGCTATTCATTTCAAATTGGTTAAACCAAAATTTTTGTATATGAAGAGATTTTAAAAGATGAATATACAATGCAATAACTTTCATTATTTATACATTTATCTTTGTGTTGTTATTTTTTCAGAATCATTTTGACTTCCTGGACTAAGCCGTCTATCTTCAACAATTGTATAATAAATCCAGATTTTTGTATAGATATGTACCGTGCATATTTTAAAAAGCCTTTGTTTTCAAAAATAAAGTTTAAACCGGATTTGATTAGGACTGAGACGGATTTGCCCATGTTGGTTTTGTTTTTTCTTAAAGTCTAAAGTACACACTGCTACTCATTTCCACTGTAATCAAATTCGGATTATTTAGATTCCTTCTATGTACTCATGAACTAGAGCCATTTACAATGCATCGGAAGCGATCACGGGCAGCTGAGACGTATTTCTCTCCGGCTGTTGGGCTGAATCAGCGAGATATATCAGCTTAGCTCATGAGAAGTGAAATGAGTTGGCATCATTTCCACACAATGTCGTAGAGCTTTTGGTAATCAAAATTATCAGTTTCTTCCCAGAGCCCTTTACTGTTGAGATATTGCTTGACAGAGCTTTAGAGTGCATTTGTATTGCACTGATTGACATCAAATGCTCTTCGGTTGTCTTCAGATTGTTTTTTGGGTCAATCCGGACAGCGAAAGTCCAAGAATCTAGCACCTTGTTTTTTCATCCTGCATTGGGACCATTTGAACCGAATTGGACTGAACTGAACATACTCGTGTTGTTTGAAGTTTTGGAAAGCTGTCAAAAGGAAATCTGGGTCAAATCTAGTCTAATAATTTCAAAATTATCCGAGTTTGTTTTCATACAATGACGAGGATGGTTGGTGCATTGTAATTTGAAATGAAAAAATAAAAACCAATTATTATTTTTAGAGGTTGAGTTACTAGTAAAATTTAAGTATCCATTCAAATATCACAAGAAAAAGATTATTAGGAGAAGCAAACCTAATTCGATTCAATAAAATTTCAAATATTTAACTTTTTGGAAAAAAATTCAAAAATCCAGAGCTAATAACAAAAAATTAAATTTTTCGGAAAAAAAAAATCCTAAATCCACAGATATTCACAAAAAAAAATTCAAAAATTAAATTTCAAATATAAAATTTTTTGAAAAAAAAATCTCAAAAATTAAATTTTTTTTAGAATAATTCCAAAAATTCAAAGCCATTTTCAGAAAGTTACATTTTTTTGAAAAAAAAAATTCAAAAATTAAATTTCAACTACTAAATTTTTAGAAAAAAAATTTCAAATATTGAATTTTTTAAAAAAAAAATTTCAAATATTATATTTTTTTTAAAATAAAAATTCCAAATATAAAATTTTCTTGTAAAAGGGAAAAATTCATGAATTTTGTGGGTACTACAGCCCTCCAACATACCCCCCTGTGGATGCCCCTGCAATATAAGAATTTCAAATATTGTCATTAGGCTTCCAAATCCACAATTTGTTGTACGTGCATCCAGAGCTGGTACAACTTTAAATTATGGGATAGATTTGTCAAACATTGTAAAGTAGGAGATGTAGGCTATAAAGAGCCTAACAAACACTTATTCCCCACGTTATATCCGCCGTCTTAGTCCTTAAATCAATCATATAATACTTTTTACCTTAGACGTACCGGAGCTCTGAAAGTAGGGACGTCACAACCTACTTTAAACCCCACGACCATTTAAGCCTGACAGTCCATATACTGGCTAATTAAAAAAAAACAAGTTTTTTAATAACACCAGTATGTGAGGTTATGTTTCAAATTTCAAAATAAACAACTCAGTTTTATTGTTGATAAAATAAAAAACAAAAATGTCATTATCTTTTACACATTTTTCATGCAACACCAAATGATGCAACCAGCAGACATCAAGAATTATCAAGAAGCAAATGCTTGGGAGCCTCCATTTTGTTTAGCAAGTTCCTTGATTGTCTCCTCCATCTTATTCGCCTTAATAAAGTTAGTGGGTTCACCTCCCCCACCTTGAAAATGACACCGAAGCCAGGGACGTCCCATGAGTCCCCTTCTGGTACGTCTCTGCTGTTTATGCATTGTTACCTAATCAGTATCTAAATTAAAATAATAAGCCAATTAAGTTTCATTGAACTAATGCAACTTTGTTGCCCCATATTATCCTGAACGTTGGATAATATGGGCCAATTGCTGGTTAAAAAAATAAACTTACAACTATAACCATTTTTGTGTGTTCGAGATAAGTGCAAAGATTTTTTGATGCAGAGCATGAAAGTATATCTAATTACTGTTGTGTTAGTTCTTATTTATTCAGTCCTGTCCAATCTTAGACCCCATCCTATCAGTCCTGGGGACCGGTACTTCGGACTGTCAGTACTAGAATGGCATTTAAAAAGGAAGGAATAAAGTTGAATGACGTGATCAGAGTTGGGAAAGTTATTGTAATTTAACTTAGCTTATATAAGTTAATTAACTTTTAACTTAACTAGTTTATTATTTTGAAAGTATTATTTTAACTATAAATTAACTAGTTAATTTTATATTTATCAAAATAAACTTTTAACTGAACTAGTTAATTTTTAAACAAATTTTAACTAAACTTGATTAACTTAAAGCTTAACTGAAAATCTGTTAAACGTGTTTCATTCCATATTAACCTCCTCCGGTTGTTATCATATGAAGCAAGCTTCCCTTGCATTGCTTTTTCGCTTCAAAACAGAAGATGTTGGGAGTTTGAATCAGTATTTTTTTCTTGATCGTTCAATTGGAAGTTGAGAAAATTCAAGACAGACAGACCGATAAAATAATCTTTATTATGCAGACTTGATAAATCTCTCAATTGACTTGAACTTAAATAGTTTTTTTTAACGTCAAAATTAACATTAATTTAACCAAGGTTTGGTAAGTTAATTTAACTTAAACTACTCTAAAGTTAATTAAATTAAACTTAACTAGTTAAAAAAAATTAACCTGAACTTAACTAGTTAATTTTTATAGAAATCGAAATAAACTTTAACTCAACTATTTATTAAAAGTTAAAATAATAATTTACTCTAACTTAACTAGTTTGAAAAGATAAGTTAACTCTCCCCTCACTGGACGTGATCATGGACCGAACTTTATAAGTTTTAGGACGGAACTGCACCAGACTGAGACTGAAATTCAGTCATTATTCCTAAATAAGGACCCACAAATTACTACATCTACTGTGGAATTTTTAGCTACCTAAATGACAATAATAGATGTACATACCTGATTTTGAAAAAGTGTCTCATTTTTTCTCCAGTTACTCCTATATATACATTTTTTGAAGGAACTAAAAATAGGTTTAGATCCCGAATATTGTGACTGAGAAAGACTTACCCTTATTAATGAATTGCCCATATTTTAACTTAATGGAAATGGTAACTCTTTATAAGTAAACATTAATAAATGTACTATGCTTCAAATATTTATTGAACATATTTTTTTGGGTCACATCATAGCTACAAACGATCATCCTTCTTTTTCCCCCGTTATATAGAGCCTAAGATCGTTATACTTCTTAATTAGATGTCATGGACATTTTACGTAATTCAATTATTTTTCCATCAAGTTCTGGACAAGATAATGTCAATTTGTCAGTAAGAAGGAAGATTAATTTATAAATATAGACTGAAGAAAGGTAGCTGATAAATAATACAAACAAAAAGTCTTAATTTTAAAATAGAAGGTGGAGATTGAAAAAAAAAAATAATTTACTTTGCACATGAGTATAAATTAAATTGTTATATATCAATAAATAGTTATAAGAATATACATATATTTATAAGCATGTACAGAAAATTAATTTGAAATGAAACTTGGGAGATTTTCTGTCATACATTTTTGTATTTTTCTCTCGCTTTAAAAAAAAAAATCATATGTATCATGTGAGGTCCTTGATTAACAAAAAAATATTTGAATAAAAATGAAATTTGGAGTCAAATCTCCAGGATCATGACTTCTTGGAGTTCTTTCTATTTTAGTATAATTATATGATAGATATTCCTTGATTGATGTTAAGTATACATATGTGTATACCTACATTTAAATAAGATGATAGAATGTATCGATTAGTCATGAATGACGATACTATGTATGTACAAAAATGCCGTATTTTGAAATCTTCAAGGCTAAGAAATAGATGTCATTAAAATAGAATATACTTTACTTTAAAATACGGCATTTTTGTTCATTTACTACAAGTTCTAAAAGAACTTGTAGTAAATTAACTTACCCAAAACTCTGGAAAGTGTGTCCACAAACTTATATATATATTCTGGGGCATGGGCTCGGTTTTTGGATTTTTTTTTTTTTAAATTCCAAAAACAAATTTAAAAATCTTTAAGTATATACAGAAAATTATTTATATTTTGAAAAATTCAATTTTTAGAAAAAAATCAAATATTACAATATTTGAAAAAAAAATTTAAAAATTAAATTTTTGGAAAAAATTTCAAATATTAAAATTTTTCTGAAAATTTAAAAATCCATAGATATTCGCAGAAAATTAAATTTTTAGGGAAAAAATTTGAAAAATTAAATATTTTGGAATAAAATTTGAAAATCAAGTTTTTAGATAAAATTTTTAAATATTACATTTTTTGGAAAAAAAAATTGAGAAATTAAATTTTTTGTCAAAATTTTCAAAATCCACACTGAATCAAAAAAAAATTTGAATGGGGGCTACACACCCTCAAGCCCACCCCTTCAGTGGAATGTTATTTATTTATCTTTTTCATTTAAGAATATAAAGTACCATTACCTCAAAAAATTTCTAAATTAACCTATTTTAGGTAATTTTCCCCTATTTCCAGACAACTGCTTTAAGACTATGTTTTTTTTTTAAATTTATTCGTAGGATAAACATTGATAAGCATTATGGGGACTCTACACCTTCGATTAGAACAGTTTATTAGTGGTTTCAAAATTTTCAGAATGGCCATATGGGAACAAGGGACGCTGAACGTTCTGAACGCCCTGTTGATATTACTACTCCATAAATCATTGATAAAATCCATGAAATGGTGATGGAGACATAAGAGTGAAGGTGTGTAAGATTACTAGTGCTGTGGGATCTCGAGTTGGAACCCTATTTCCATTAATTTTGCGATCACAACTGCTGAGGTGTGAGCTGGTGCATAGTCTTGATGGAAAAGGACTTTTTTGTGGGCCAATTATAGTTATTTTTCTTGCAGCTCGGGTTTAAACAGTCAAATAACGATGAATAATAAGCACAAGTAATATTTTTATGCTTTTGCAGATAGTCGATTGATTATTCCGTGCGAATACAAAATAGTCGCTATAATTTTTCCGGCCGATTCCTCAATTCAAAGGAACTCCAAGCAGAAAGAAATAAACTGATCTGGCTGAAAGTTGGTGAGTGTTCTTCCAAGAGATACTACTAACTAAAGATAGCCTCGATATGGGCAAATAGTGTCATCTCTAGGACTTTGCATGGACTCTTCTAACGTCCCAAATAGATGTAATACAATTTAATTTTTTTTTTTTAACTTTGAATAAAGATAAATTATAAATGTTTCTTTGTTGGGACTATTTAAATCAATATAGTTTAATGATTTTTTATTAGGAATAAGGTTTTATACACTACACCATTAAATTTGCAAGGATTATATATTTTTAGAGTTTTCACGGACGATATAAATTGTATCATAATTGAAAGCAATGCCATCTTGGAGACACATAGTTGATATTTTACTACAACAAATGTACAAATTTACAATACATCTTGATGAAACTTCATCAAATGGTTTTAAGAAGAAAAAGAAACTAAGACTTGCATTGAATACTAGCTAATGGAGGTTGAGTGTTTGAAATTAATTTATATTTCGATAAATTAAAGTATAAACAATTAGTTTCAAAACTAAACAAACCGGAGCTCCATAACTTACCTACAAGTCGAGAAAATGCCCCTTGAACATGATCGACGAATTTCCATTCGCGCACTCCAAGCAGTTGGGGTCTGCAGGACCACCGTCTACATCTTCAGTTCTTCCAAAACTTGTAGAGGAAGAAGGGCTTTGTCAAAAAGGCCAAACTGTACTCGGAGGAGTCAAAGAAAAAATCCCAGGCCAATCCCTTCAATTCCATAAGGACTCATGCAAGAGATCTGGGTGTTTTACAAAAGACTGTCCAGAGATCTATCAAAAAAGTCGCTGGAAAGAGCCTTGAGAGGATGGATAGGCCATTTTTGACACCAGCAATGAAAGAAACTTATATCTTATGTTGCAAAAATCATTTGAATAAGTCTTTTGAGATTTTTTGAACTCTTTTTTTTTGACACTTTTGGCCACCCTACAGCCCTGATGTCAATCCCCTCGACTACATTTTTTGGGTGCATGTCGAGAGGAAGCCCTGCAGTGTCATCATCCAAACACCGAGGCCCTCAAATTTACTATCAGCTAGTATTGGGACATCATGAGAGACAAATAATTCCACAGCGAGTACCACTCCTTTTGCCGCTTCCTGGAAGCCATAATTGCACCTAAGGGCGGCTACATTAATTATTAAGAGAGCTCAGACACACATCTATTTATAGTATTGATTTTTTTGAAATTATATTGTTAATTAATGAAATATAAACTGTTGAATTTTAAAATACAAAGTGTTCAGTTGTTAATGGACCACTCGTTATAGGATCTTTTGTAAATGTATATTTTTTCATACATATAAAAGGATCTCTTCGATGTAACTTTTTTCTTTTACTACCAGGTTGGTTAATAAAACGTCGACTCGAAATGTTGCTTTAGAAATACTTCAATATTTTTTTATTTGCAACAAATGAAAAAAAATATAAAATTAACAAAACTTGTAAACAACGCCTTTGCCACTTGAGACACTCAATGTGACACCTACGACATCAATCACAGCCTTTACATATCGCTGGTAGACCTTGCAAGAGTTGATGACAAACTCCTCAGACAAGTTGTGCAACGCAGCCACTATGGAGGCCTTCAGTGAGTCCACATTTGGATGTGGAGTTTTGTTGTTTTCCCTCTCCAAAGTGCACCACAAAGCAAATACCAGCAGGTTCAAATCTGGAAGGAAGGGGCAACATATATTTACCTCTGGAGCCTCCTGGCCTTCATGACCTCTGCCAGAAGGTGGAGTGGTGTCCTTGTACATAAGGATAATCCCAAGTTGCCCTTCACAACCCATTTATGGTCGTAGTAGCCATGGATTAGTTGTTGGCGAGGTGATTCATTGATTTGGTAGGGTCCTCCTTGATCTTCTTCTCCAAGCTGGACAGGTACTCTGAATCCCTCCTTAAAATGTGTCCTCCACTTCCTGCTTTCCTGGTGAGGTTTTCTCCATCATTCTTTATCTTAACCATATTAAAAACCAAGCTCCTGGAGCAATTAGCAATGCATACAATCCTCGCCCATCTTAACTTCAGCATCTAGGAGATCTGAGATGCTCTGCCTTTTCACTATTTGGTCACTCAGGATGAAGAAATGTTTATAATAGTTTGTTTATGCACAAAAGTTGGCTAAACCAGAATTTCAAAAAAAAATCTGAAAACCTACCTTTATAAATGAGCAAATTAACATTGATTAACAATCTATGTTTTGTTGTTCAACACTGTATATAAATAATGCTATGATTTTTACAAATCATAGCTTTATTCTTAATTCCATTAATTTTCTATTCTACAGCTCTCTTTTTTTTTTTTTTAATTACTTATAAACATATAATTATGGATATTTTCTCCACCTTACACCTCCAGTAGCTATATGTACAATGTCTCAATGCAGCCTTACCCAAAAATGGATAAATCAATTCACAATGGGGTTTTGTTTTTTTTAAAAGATGTTCTTGAATTCAAATAAGGTTAGCCCTCACTTCCTGAAAGGATGACTCATAGCCTAATCTTTTGATAGAGAAAACTTCAAAGACAACACATCTCCAATCTTTTTACGTCAAATATTTTATGACCCTCAGCTATTTAATTTATAATTATTGCAATACTGAAACGTAATTTACTTAAATTAATTTTATTTTAAAAAGTAGACGTTGAAATTAAGGTGATCACTCTGTTTACGAACCTTCAATCATACTTACAGCTTCTTTAATTATATTTTTCAAAACAAAAACCAGCAAATAAAAAAAAATACTTTTTTGCTAAACATAAGAATTTTTTTTTGTAGGCAAAAAACTAGGCGTAAATTAAACTAAAGATAAATTTCCCGCCAAAGAAGTGAGAAAGGAATTACTCATTAAAAATAACTTGAGATGACATTAATAAATTACGGAAAATTTTGATTCTTAATCGTTTGAGTTCGACGTAAGTTGAGATTTTTTTTTCTTTTTGGGGAAAAAAGTGGGGGGAGTTCAAGTAAATCCAAAAATACTGGAATTTACTTCAGTCGATTTTTGTTTAAAGTTCGAATAATAATTGAGTCCAACACTATTATTTTGATACAAAAATTCAATAAAATTAATCTAAAAAGATGAAATCATTTAATATCTTGGGTTCATTGAACCAAAGGCTCCATATTAGACTGTCCCATTTTCGGGTTAATAATTTTCTCTTCCCGCACAAAGACCTTTTCTATAGGGGACAATCCAGAAACTGATTTTGTCAAATTTTGAGGCATTTTTAAGTCATTCTGATTTCAAAAAATTGTGTGTAACAATAATGGAGTAAGAAAATTGTACTTTTTATATTTTTTAGTATTCAGTTTATAAACATGGTGAACATTGTTTTTAATCATTTAAGGTATAATTGATTGTTCAATTATTTCTAGTGCCCCTATTTTGTCAAACTTAACATAGCAATAATCAATGCTCGTTAAGTGATAGATGTAAAGAAAAGGATAATTATCATGTATTATATTTTATTAATAAAGGAAAGTTTCTCAGTTTGTTTGTGTGTCGGTCCGAAAAGAACTCTTTTAACAACGAGTATTTGTAGCTAAAGCTCAGCGCCTCATATATAAATATATACTGAAGTACATCAATATAAAATTATAAATGTGACTTTAGATCAGATTTAGCAACGAGCATTTGTAGCTAAAGCTTAGCACTTCATATTAAAAAAGTGGACTATATATATTTGGCTGTAAATTTTAAGTATTTTTTAGCGTGCGATTATTATTGTTGTTGTTTGTAACCTCAAAAATATATTTTTTTTTCCAAGCTGTTATCTTTATTATTTCATTTTTTAGGAGAGAACATCTAAGTATTGAGTGTGCTCATAAAAAACAGAGAGTCACACTGAATTTATATTCTATATTAATAAATAACAATTAAACTTTTTAAGCGAAGTGTGTCTTTTCATAAACGCTTAAAAACTCCAACCAATGTAGTATACTACCTCTAGTGTTTTATAAAACAAGATCATATTTGGAACAGTACTTAGAATCCACCCAGGAACAGTGTGTACTTTAACCTCAGCCTTGGCACTGCCCAAGCATGAAAAAAATCTTTTGACGAGACTATCAACTTCAATAATATTTTGATTGGCAAAGCCAAAGCTACATCTCTCTCTCTCTCTAATAACCGTATTTGGCCAAAAGCTGTATCCTTGCTTAGGACTATAAAATAGTCTAGAAGTAGACCTTCGGCAAGGAGTATCTCATAACTTCGATACCACTCTAACCACTCCCTATCAATTAACCCTTCAGCATAAGGCCCTTCAACAAAAGTAGCACTTAACCTGTTAAAATGTTGATCCAAAAATACCATTTTCCAAACTAAAACTGACTGCATCACGGCAAAAATGATAGGAAAGGCCTGTAAATTTGTAATAATTTGTTCTTTGATTGTCCCCAACAGAAAAGGTATTTGTCCACAGGGAAAAAAATATCAACCCAAAAACAGGACAGTCTAATATATATATATATGGACATGTGTCCACAAGTAGAGATAATTGAATCTAAAAGCAAATAAAAGAATTGCAGTTTTTAGATATCCAACTACAAATATTTGTAGAGAGGAAGCAATTAAACGGTATTTTGCTGGACAAGATATAATTAAGTAGATACTTTTTGGTATTTTTAACAATGTTTGCATTTTGGAGCCCTGATATACCTAGGTATATACAACTAGATAATTACATAATAAGATTCCACATTATAATATAATGAAGTATATATTATTAGCAAATTACAAAGGTATGTCGTGGTCCACATCGTAATTACATATGAAAAGAATGTGACAAGAGATTTGATGACAAATTTTTGAAAAAATGTTTGAGATGGAGATTAACATTTATAAGTGCCATATTAAACAATTGAAGGAACATCTATGAATGTTTGAAGCAATTGGGCATTTAAAAATTATATTCTTCATTATGTATTTATAGTATTGCTCGTTATTAATTTCAATTTGGATATTTCCACATATAAAAGAATATGACAAAGAATCTATTTATTTAAAAAATTTATTGCTACACATATTAAAACTTACAATCAGTACGGGTACATGTAAAAATAACTTTAACTTGTGGTGCCCTGCAATAGTTTGTCGGATAGGTCTCCTACTGCAGTCCATCCTGAACGTATTCTAGGGATGGTGCATTATTCAGCATGTGCCCGACATCAGAATTAATTAAGTAACTGGAGAGGTTGGAGACGGAATATCCTTAAATAAGTCGTAAATTGTCCAAAACCAGTGTCCGCTGTATTAAAATTTTAGAACATTTATAAATCAGATGAAATGTTTCTTCATCTCTTAAACCACAACCATGACATAGTGGGCTAACTTCATGGTTTATAAGGTGATAGTGTCGGTGTAGGAGACAATGACCTGTGGTAAACTGAACCAAGGAGGTCAATTTTCCTTTAGAAAAATCCAAGAAATGCTTCCACCTCCCACGTCTAACACTTGGGAGCATCGCACGGCTTTGATTGCAATAGTCAAGGTTCGACCATTTGTCATGTAATGGGAAGAGACCTTCTCCCAAACATATGACTGAGGGATTCCAACAATTCAGGTAGGAGGTCGACAAAGGATATCAAGTATGTAATATGGATTTGTAACGTCACTACTATACGCTTTTTTGTTTTACACTTTCCCTATTAGCAATGTTGTAGAACACATAATTAGCTGTCGATTACTAAGAAAAACTGTCCTAGTCGCCACCATGAGCCCACAGTACGAGAAGAGGATTGAGATAGCAATGCTCTTCCAGATGGTATTGTCCCAGTAGGCTATCGGGGAGCAGACTGAGACCTCGAAGTAGATAATTTACTATGTCCACATGCATGGAAGACAAAATTTGCATAATTTTGGTGAGTAAATAATTACTATTGCCCCAGTATATACATTGTGTACATATAGTAACTTGAATAAGGTAATAATAGAGTTTAAAACTAGATAATGAGATGAAGAATTGGAAAATATAATCAAAAAAAAAAAATGAGGATTTATTTATATTAATGTGTTTTGGTATATCTGTAATACGAGTAGATTGGACACAATGCCGTGAGTAAGATTTTTCTTTTGCATTGATTTTTTGAATATCTTTGACAATTTTGACAGAATGTTTTTGATTTTTGATTCATGACAAATTTGACAAATAAATTTTTGAAAAGTGAAGGAAAAATTTGACGATTAACACCTTTTAAAGTAAAAACAAATAAAACACCATTTTAACCATTAAAATTTAATGCATTAATTTCTGATTAGTTTAATGAAAATTACTAATTGATAGGCATTCTGTGGCACATAAGATAATTATAAAAGGGTCCACATTTCCGTATAATTGTAAATATATAATAAATAAGTCATTTTAATAGGCCAACCTTAAATCATAGCAACAATTAATAGTTGGGAATTTTAACAACCGATTTTGCAAGGAAATACAGTGTAAAAGGACCTACAAATAGTACCTTATACAGTTTTTTTATATAATTTACAAGTTTGCATACAACGTAAAAGAACCACTTACACAACTTTGCCTTTTAATTTTATGCAGAAATTTATATGATACTCGGTCATATTATGAGCATAGACGTGGGATTGTATAGAACGAATGCACCCTCAAATAAATTGAAAAAATCACATTAAAAAATTTCACGCCACTCCCCCCTGCTTCCTAAGACTCTGATTTGTATGTCAAGAATAATATATTTCCATATATACTTTTATGTGGGATTCTCAAAGATGGACTGAATTCTTATCTGAAGTACAAACATACATATATGGAGATAAAGAATGGAAGATCGTGAAATGCAGGATCACGAATGAAGATATATGTATGACAGAAATAGCAATATCATATAAGCATATCTAATTTTTAACCGTTTCATAAGGTCCCAAGGTTAATAGAAATACAAGGTTAGACCATCATGTAATCGGGCTTGCTAGAATATTTAATTAGATGTATTGTATCAACTCCTGGACGTGACACACAGATTTTGATAAAACACGCAACAATCATAGTCCTGGACGTCCATGACGTCCCTATTTATATAATTTTCAAATTGATATATTTTACCGACTGCTGGGTAAGAAAGACAAATTTTGAAAAAACACGCAACCACTCAAACACTGACACGAATATTAAATAGTGTGGTGGAAGTCAGACATCAGTCATAAACGTGTTATGGTATAACCTTGATAATGTGCAAAACTTTTTTAAATTATTTTCTCAATAAGGGAGTGAATCCTTTATTTCAAGAAATAAATATCACACAGCTTCGTTCTAACCTTCAACGTTTGCTTTTCAGTGACCGAAATAATAATTATGTTATGTATTAATATGTTAAAGGGTCATAAATATATAATGTTGAGTTGACAGAGGCGGGAGTACCGATTAAAATATTTTTTAAGGTATATTTCAGAGTCCCGTAGATTGAGATCGGATCACTGTTTCACTGATCCCCAATACCTTTTCAATATCAACTATTTCATTGGTTTTCAACTGATAATCAATATATTTTATTAACTACTTATATCAATAGAACACATTTTTCCATGTGGGAGCCCCTGATGCATGGAAAATGAAGGATTTAAAGGATTACGTTATAAATAATTGTATTCTTACTCCTCCCAACCAGAATCCATTTCGAAATAATATCAAAATAAATACGGAAGTAGAGTATGAAGAATTGAAAAAGTATTTTATCGAACTTACACCCATTTAGAGAAGCAAGAAGACCACAAAAAAGCTCTGTATAAGTGGAACTAGTGAAAGGGTCTCCCGAAGAATACCAGAACCTTATTCAAACATGGGAGGGAAGACTGCAAGTAAAAAAATACATTTAATAAAATTGGTGGATTATTAATTGTAAAAATACAACAACCAATATAAGAAAAAGTAATACAAAACACGCTAAAAATTTAGACCATCCAATCAGAGTGGCCTGCAAGTTTTGGACAAACCCACAAAGGGGGAGTGAGGGATCAAAGTTGTACCTTTTTCGGACGTCATATATGTATGACCCCTGAATATAAATATGTACAATCATTAAGATATATTCATTGGCAGAAAGTATCGTTAGAAATGAGGAATTTGTAGAACGAGAATGAACATGCTGTACTAATGATTTCCTTAATAATAATACTTTTTAACATTAGTTCCCTCTTATATAATTAATTTTGGAAGAAGAAGAATCGAATATACTATCATTTATGGCCTGTGCTGCATAGCACAAAGCCGTCTGTAAAATACCACTAATTCTAATTGTGATGTGGAGAGAAGTTTCAGCTTTGGGCATAGCATCAAAACTATATTCAGATATTGGATGTCTCATCAATGTCAACACTTGCCAAAAGTATGATTTTTGTAAATACATGTGGTTTTTGAGTTAATATTTTTCTCCTCCTGCAGAAAGCCATTCTTTGATAAGACAATAAAAGAAATGATACAACAGTGAAACCGAAAATCATTGAGAACATCTTAGGCTCCTTAAATAATTGAGAGAAAAAAATAAATAGATCAACGGAAAAGTGTAAACGTGTCCAATAAAAAAAGTAAATAAAGGGATATCAAATATATATTATATATAATATTTGCATAAGTATGTAAAAGCTAAACTTGGCAAGCCTCGTTTTATAAATGATTTATCTGTAATAGTTAAATAATATCCACTTATATAAATATTTTTGAGCTCTTAAAAAATATATATATTCATACAAAATGAGTCGTTTTTAAAAGTAATGAATTATTACCAAGTAATATGTAAGCACAAATTGCGTATATTTATAATTTGAAGTCAAGGTTAGTTGTCAGAAGTATCCAATGTTTTGACCCCCATTCGTTCATCCTGCTTCATTAGTGTCTCTGAAATGACACGTAACTCATTTAACCGTAAAGTCATTCAAAAGTGTTTTGAATTAATTAGGTTAATCATCATTAGAATGTTAAGCCTCAATTAACACAAATTACCTATAAGTTAAATTGAAGGAACATTAAATATATACATGTACAGGGTGAGGACTCAAAAATGAGAAAATTTTAAAAGCCATTTTTACTTCTATATATATTTTTGTTTTCTGCCATTTTTATGACAAAATTTTTGAAAAAAAAAATGGTAAATCAACAATTTTCCCCACTCTTTATTCAATATACCCCCTCCATTCTGAATGATGGCTTCAATACAGGGACGAACAGAAGCACAGCTGGCCTTAATGAAATCTGAGGACAAGTTGTTCCAGTCCTCCATAATAATGGCCTTCAGGACAACGACATTCGGGTGAAAAGTCTTGTTCATCTTGCCCTCCAAGACACACCAAACAGCAAAGTATAGGGGGTTCATGTCGGGTGTGGACGAAGGCAAGAATTTTATATTTACATAATAATTTTTATTTTTACAAAAAATGAAGTTTTATAAACTACAAAATATTAAGACTCTTCTTACGTCGTTTACTTTTTTGTATATTGCAACCATTCTATCTACAAATAAAAAAATTAAAAAGCTGCAAATCAGTTGTTTCATGCCGGTGCAACAGATAAATTAGATTAGAGCTAGAAAAATGCAATGTATTTAGGAGTATTTACTTCAGTATGATTTTTTTTTAAATGAGGGAAAATATTAGGATGTTCCTTTAAAAAATAAAATATACATTTATCTATAAAAATAACTATTGGAAATTGATACAAATATTACAGTAAAAAAGTCTATGAAAAGCCCCGGAAAAGACTTTACTTTTTAAAAACAAAGTCATACAATATATTAATATAACATTTGCTTCATAAAAAAAGTCTTTCGATTACAAATGAACAAATTATTTATTTAGAAAGGCTTTTTATCATGAAAAGTCATCTCAGATGGAAAATTTTACGTATATTTGCCTCCACCAAAGTTTAGTCTAAATCTTCGAAATAAAAGATTAAAATGCCTTATTTCTTTGCTTAAATGCTTTTATACGTTCTCAAATTACTATATTTAATTATTAAAAACTAATTTCCAATCATAAGACTGGTAATTATTTATTTTCTATTGAGGATTACTAACGCTTTTTTAAAAATTGATATAAGGTTTCAATAATTTTCATTTTATTTTCTCTGACATTAAAATATCGGGAGAGCTAGAATCATAACGAAACTGTGATTCAACACGCGAGATGTTTCGAGTTTCCCCGGACACAGTTAGCGAAGACAACTCCTACAATCAGCCCTGAGCTGCTAGATAGCCAATTTTTCCTTATTATATAATTATTATTCAATAATTGTTAGGATTATTCACAAATTATCAAGAGCTAATTCGAATTCAACCAATCAATGTTCAGAACACTGATCAGTGGAAAGGAAGCTCATAACAAAAAGTGTGTAAATTTGAATATTAGTGACATAGTGCCGTGTTTGAGCAATGTTTCTCAGGAAGGATGCATTAAATTCGTATGTGGGGCCAAACCAGCTATCAATAATATAAAACTAAACTCACAAATAAAAATTATAAATAAAAAAAAATCAAAGACATAATTTTACATATTTTGGACGATAATCTAATTTTCGACGATAAGGATAGTTATACAGTTGAGTAAATAATTATCGGGGGTTTACACCCAAATAATCGTTATTCGTCACAAAAATCCATATCGGCCGTCCCTAATAAAGGGATTTTCATTAGGGACGCTTCAATTATTTTTTCCCGTCGGGAAAAAACGATTCCATGTTCATTTTTTTCATTTGACATTTAAAAACTTAATTACTATACATTTTATCATGAGCGATGTACACTTGATCCGCGATTGTAAATTATCCAAATGTATTATCAAAATAACTGTAATAAAAAAGTACTGATTTTCATCGCAAAATCATTTTCAGTAATGAAGATCATTTGTGGGTCAATGACTTTGTAAATAAGCAAAATATGCGTTAGTGATCAGGCAGCAATCCACAAGTGCTTCACAAGACATAATAGCATCCTGAAAAAATTACTGTATGGTTTGGACTTCATGCTGGAGGAAGCATTGACCCATATTTTTTCGTTGATGATGTTAACAACCACGTCACTTTAAATGGAAATTGTTATAGGACCATTATAACTGTTTTTTGTTTTTATTTATTTTGCCCCAATTACACGGGATGTGGTTTTAACAAGACAATTTGGTCAGTGTGTTATTTTTAGAAATGGACTAGTGATTGGCCGCCTCGATCATGTAAAATAACACCCTTAGATTATTTTCTCTGTGGTCACTTAAAGTCATTGGTCAACGCCAATAAGCTGGCAACGTTAAGAGAGCTCAGAAAAAATATTGAACGCAAAATTGCCGCAATATTACTCAATTTATTGCAAAAAGTAGTGAAAAAATGGGTTCAGCGATTGGACTTCTGTAAACATGCATGTGGGGGTCATGCACTAAAAACGATTTTCATACCTAATTGTATACTTTTATCATTTCTACAGAAAAAATAAATTTGGCAAAATCTTTAACTTTTGTGTTTTATTTATAAAATAGGTTGAAGTGGCCTTAATGAAAAACCCAAAAATTACAAAACCAATCAATAGAAAAACTAAGGAAAAATACTTTTTTCCCACGGTTTACAAGTTTTGATTCTATGTAAAATTAATTATTGACGTACCTACCTTAATGAGTCGAAGGAGCTCTTTTCATTTTGTGTGAGTTTGTTTTCTATACCGGGTCGTGCAGAATTATT